>NC_133653.1:111073619-111373619 GCF_009905375.1 Apium graveolens
CGCGTCTTTAAAACACGGAAGTATACACGTCCTGAACTTCTTCTATCTCAGATGAAGCAAACATTTGATAGCGCATCTGCCTGAACATTTTCTTCCTTGGAATGTTGTTCAACATGACATTCATTAAAGTTGGGTCCATCACAAATTGCCCTTACTAAGGCGGACATACTTAGCCATCGTATCATCCCTTGCTTCAAATTCCTCCCTTTACCTGGTATATGATCAGCTTCGAGTCTTCCACGGACCTTTAAGTTTTGACTCTAAGTGTCCCAGCTAGACCAAGGCCAGCTATCAAGGCTTCATATTCTGCCTCATTATTTGTGGTTGGGAAGTCTAGCTTCATAGCATACTCAATCAAGAACCCATCAGGGCTTTGCAAAACCACCCTGCTCCACTGGAGTTTGTTTTTTGATACTCCATCAAAATAGAGAACCCAATATTCTTTCTTATCCTTCTCTTTGCCCCCATTATCGACTCCCTTATCTTGAGGTATGGCATCTTCCTGCCCCCCGACTTCTTGGTTGGGTATAGTACACTCCACCACGAAGTCAGCTAGTGCCTGGGCTTTATTTCCGTACGTGGCTTATACTTGAGATCGAACTCTCCTAGCTCTATTGCCCACTTAATCAGTCTCCCACTTGCCTTGGGACTGTGAATGATATTTCTCAAGGGCTGATTTGTTAGTACCTCAATCTGGTGAGCCTGAAAATAAGGACGCAACTTTCTTGAAGCCATTACCAAAGCTAAAGTGAATTTCTCAATAGTTGAATAATTCAACTCAGCACCATGCAAAATTTTGCTGACATAGTATACGGGTTTCTGGACTTTCAGTTCCTCCTTAACCAACACCGCGCTCAAGGCGCTCTCTGAAATAGCCAAGTACAAGAATAAAACTTCATTCAGAACTGGCTTGGCCAACAACGGGGCCTGGCCCATATACTTCTTTAACTCTTCAAATGCCTTCTGATTTTCCTCACTCCATACAAAGTCTTTGATGTTCTTTACTGACTTGAAGAATGACAAGCACTTGTCTCCTGACTTGGAGATGAATCGTCCTAGCGCAGCAACCCTTCCTGTGAGCTTCTGAACATCCTTGACAGTTTTTGGGGGTTCCATGTCCAGGATTGCCTTTATTTTATCCGGGTTAGCCTCAATTCCCCTCTTTGAGACCATCAATCCCAAGAATTTTCCAGATCCTACTCCGAAAGCACACTTCGTAGGATTCAACATCATCTTGTGGTACCTTAGGACCTCAAAAGCTTCCCTTAAATGGGTTATATGATCAGTCTTTACTAGACTCTTGACTAGCATGTCATCAACATAGACTTCCATAGTCTTTCCAATAAGATCCTTAAAAATTTTATTCACCAACCTTTGATAGGTGGCTCCTGCATTCTTGAGACCAAACGCCATAACAAGATAACAATAAACATCAAAGTCAGTGATAAATGATACCTTTGGAATGTCATCCTTATGCATTTTGATCTGGTTGTATCCGCTAAATCCATCCATGAAACTCAGCATCTCATGCCCAGCGGTGGCATCAATCAAAGTATCAATTCTAGGCAGCGGAAAACAGTCTTTGGGGCATGCATCATTCAGATCAGTGAAGTCTATACACATCCTCCACTTTCCATTAGCCTTCTTCACCATTACAGGGTTCGCTAACCACTCCGGAAATTGAATCTCCTCAATGAAACCAGCCTCTAAGAGCTTTTCTACTTCCTGTTTTATAGCCTCTTGTCTTTCCGGGGCAAAATTTCTTTTTTTTTGTTTCACTGTGTTCCGGCTTGGATCTACGTTTAGCTTGTGAGTAATTAACTCCGTGTCTATGCCTAGCATATCAGCTGCTGACCATGCAAACACATCACTATTTTCTTGCAAAAATTTCACTAACTTCCCTCTAAGGGGCTCCTCTAATGTGGCTCCAATAAAAGTCATCCTCTCAGGATGCTCGGGGTCTAAAGGAACCGAAACCAATTCTTCTGCTGGTCTTCCTCTACTCTCATCATTTTCTCGAACATCCATATCTTCAATAGGAAGAACCTGCCCCCCGACTCCATCTGCCCTCAAAGAGGCCACATAACAGCTTCTAGCCATTTTTTGATCTCCTCTCTCTTCTCCAATCCCGTTTGGGTGGGAAACTTCATGACTGAATGGTAGGAAGAGGGGACTGCCTTGAAGGCGTGTATCCCTGTTCTCCCCATGATAGCATTATAGGTTGAACTAGCCTTTACTACAACGAAATCCAGTATCTGCGTTGTTTGCCTTGGTTCCGTACCTATGGTGGTCGGCAATTTGATTATCCCTTCCACAGGACATTCTACTCCAGCAAATCCATATATCGGCATGTCGGTTGGTGTCAATTGGGAGTCGTTATACCCCATTCTTAGAAAGGTGTCGAGGAGCAAGATATCCACAGAAGCACCATTATCCACAAGGACCCTCTTAACCGGGCTATTTCCTATTATCGGTGTTATGACCAGCGGGTCGTCATCGGGAAACTTCACGCCCTCTAGGTCAGAATCATCAAAAGCCAATGTTACTTCTGTCCTGGCCCTCTTCGGGGCTTCTCCAACAATATGCATAACCTCCCTAGTATATGCCTTTCTGGAATTTTTGGACAATTCAGCAGCAGTTGGACCTCCAAAGATCGTGTTTATCACAGGCCCTCGAGGGCGTCGCGGTCCTCCAAAAATTGCATTTATAACCGGTCCTCTAGGTTGGGGATTCCGCCCCTGATCGTCTTGGTCCCTCCTATGATCTTCAAAGTTCTTCCTTCCATTATTATTTTTGTCCCCTCCATCTCCAGTATACTTGTTCAATCTTCCTTTTCGAATCAAAAACTCAATTTCATCTTTCAATTGCCTACACTCATCGGTGTCATGGCTAACATCCTTGTGAAACCTGCAATACTTGCTCTTATCTAGCTTGGAGGGATCAGCCTTTAAGGGCTTAGGCCAGCGAATATCTCTATCTTTCTCAATCTCCATCAAGATCTGACTTCTAGGAGCACTCAGCTTAGCGTATTCAGTGAACTTTTGCCCAGGTCCTTCCTTCTTGGGGGTTGAATTAGGGTTTTGTTCGGTTCTAGGATATTTGTCCTTAGCGATATACTCCAGATCAGTTTTTCGCTTCTTGCCTCCAGTGGGCTCATTACTTACTACGGTCTTTCTCATGCTTTCTTCAACCTTGATATACTTCCCTGCCCTCTCTTGGAGTTGCAACATGTTTTCAGGGGGACGTTTGGCCAAGGACATCTTGAAAAACTCATCCCTAGTTCCTTGTTGCAGTGCTATCATGGCTACCTTATCATCAAGGTCCGGGACTTTTAAAGCCTCCTTTGTGAAACGATTCAGGTAATCTCTCAAGGATTCCTTAGCTCCCTGCACAAGACTCATAAGAGATGCTGAACTTTTCTCATGGACTCTTCCACTGATGAATTGCTTAATAAAAGCCTAACTTAATTCTCTGAACGATCCAATAGAATTTGGGGGCAGGCGACTGTACCATCTTTGAGCCATACCCGACAGGGTTTGAGGGAAGGCCCGACACTTTATAGCATCATTCACGGGTTGCAGCAGCAGTGCATTAGAGAATGTCCTAACATGATTAACGGGGTCTCCCGTGCCATCATAGGCTTTGATAGTGGGCATCTTGAATTTCCTTGAGATATGGGCATTCATTATCTCTCCTGTGAAGGGTGGAGTTGGATCATCAGGATCTCCAAGGGGAAGGAGATTGCTTGGATCAGTTCTTGGGACAGCAGCCCTTCTTCGTACCGGACCATCCAGGTCTATGACAGGAGGAGGATTTCTCCCCCTAGGAGGTATCTGGGGTCTGGTGGCCTAGTGAGCCTCCAAATCACGCCTCAGCCTTTGGATTTCAGCCTCATGAGCCCTGATCCTTTCCTGCACTTCTTGGGGATTCGCCCCTGGGGTGCTTTGGGGGCGTTGCCTTCCATTGGCCGTTGGCTCTTTTCCAGGACGCCTCCTTCTCGGGGCCACTTCATCATCCGAAGATTCGGAGTCTCTCTCAGTGTAAGGACCAGAAAATTCCCGATCCTCAGGGATAGGACCCAAACCTCATATATAGGGGGCGACTGCCCTCGTGCTTCGCTTCGCCCAGCATATCCGCTTCCTCCAACCTCAGGGTGAAGGGGCATCCCATAAGGGGGGTTAGTAGTAACAATAGTTGAATATTCATACCCGATGGGTCGAGAATTCACAGGTATATGTACTTATTGAACTTGAGGATTCGTACCTTGAATAGTCGGGGGAGTTGTCCCTTGTAGCTGAGGTTGAGTTGCCCCTGTCTGGGCTTCCCCCTGAGTAGATGCATAAGTTGAATGGGGAGGAACCTCCACGGTTGATGAAATCACCTGGGTTGTCTCTGATGGTGTTCCTTCCTCTAGAGCTCCAATTGTTCTCCGTGTTCTCGCCATGGTTGTTGTTGTGCTTTCCCACAGACGGCGCCAAATGTTATGGATAAAAAACTAAGGTTATTATTTGCTGTATTTAGTACTAAGATTCGGGAGCTCAAGGCCTTTAATGGCTGCTCTCGTGTTTCGTGGCTCGATCTGCCTTTACGAGATGCCTACGTATCTCTGTGAATTAGAGAATCAAGCCAAAAAACGTAGTTCTGATCTGTGGGGTGAGGCCCCTTATATAGATGTTGGGAGTCCTTGAATTGGACTTGGTATAGGAGACTTGATGGGCAAGTCTCATAATTAGAATGGACTTTGGAGTCCTAGATAGTAGGAAACTGATTCCTTATCCTTTTAGGTCCCCTTGAGGCTAATCTATAAGGATTTATATCCGTATCGGGACTCTTCTCAATAGCTGATTTTTCCTTTATTAATTAACTACGAAATTAATTAATAATCAGGGCTTTTGGGCCTTCTTTATTCCATCAGGCCTGATCTGGTCCATCAGGCTTAACCTTTCCGGTCTGAGTATCATATGTCTTTTTATTGGGCCTAGCAGCCCATATCTTGCAGTATTTAATTATACTATCATAATTTATTTATCCCTATCAGTGGTAGTTGGTAAATAGGATCACTGCATATTATTGTTATCTTTATTATTGTTATAAGCAGGTTAGAAATAAGGTGTGTATATGTGTGTGGACCCCAAACTTCTGACCCGGGTTTGGAGGGCGCCACAAATACAGTGTATACTACAATCAAATCGAATTAAGAACACAAGTATGAAACACATAATAATCTTATTAATAAAACAGTATTATAATGAAACCGTCCTCTCTCAGTGATGAACAAATATCACGAGAGCTGCAAGAGTTACAATGAATAATATTCTCGATTAAGATAACACATATAGTGTAAACCCTATGCTGTGTTTATATAGACACGTAGTTACAAAATAATCTTCTAATTAATATCGAATATAATTCTGTATCCTAAAATATATCAATTAGTTATCTCTTCTTCCAAGTCTTCTATTCTTCATAAAATTCTTCTCCATGCATATCTCTTCTTGTTTTAGTCTTGATCTTCTTTCCTTTCAATCAGCCGCCTTCCTTATGTGAATGTCTTCTTAAGTCCTGATATTATCTTCTGATAAATATCTTCTGATATCCTAAGTTCTGATATCTTAAGCTCTGACTTCAGTATAAGTACTGATTTCCAGTTAAGTCATGATTTGTCCTGTTAGTCAAGATCTGAAAACTGAACACAAATCACTATTAGACATGACATCACAAATATATCTAACATATTTAGATAACTAACTATAACTTACAGTCCTTGTAGCTTTTACCAATCTAACTGAGTCAATCTGAATCCAAAGTGATTCTTGACAAAGTTTGATATCAGCTTTTCTTCTGCATTCCTCAGGACTTGAGCTAGTGTAGCTTTGACTTGCTTCATTTCTTCACCGTGACTTTCAATCTGGTATATTGCAGTCCTTAGTGCCGAGATTTGATTTCTTTCTAAACCATCACCAAGTCTGATTACCCTTGGATGAGTTGAATCTTCATTATAGCACATACATTTCTCTTTCAGAATGACCTCAAGTTTAGCAGAATCCTTCTTCATTGGAATTTCACTTCCATCATCTTCAACAATGTTTGGAATGAATTCTGTAACCCTTGATCCAGAAATTCTTGCTTTATCTCTTATGGTCTTCATGATGAAATTTGACCATCTCCTAGTAATTTCAGACTTTATCTCCAAAAGATAATGGAAGAATTGAAGTTCTTTCAGAGATTTGTTCAGCATATCTGATTTTAACATTCTGTATGTTCTTCCATCTTCAAGAAACAGAATCAGCTTTTCTTTGACATTACTTTTATTATGAGCATCTAGTACCACTTGAACAGATATAACCTTATCAAGGTATTTCTGTGTAACTTCTTCAAGAGGTTTGTCAGTCAATAAGAATGGATCTCTTGTAAGTACTTCAACACCTGTCTTGATCTTGGCTTCTTCAGAACATAATCCATCTCTGTCTCTAGCTTCTCTGCCTTTCAATCCAACAGTCATGAAATCAGATAGCAGCTGGCTTTTCTTAAGATCTGATGGATTAACATTCTTCCATAGGAGTTGTAATAACCCCAATTTTTTTGAACTTTTTGTAACCCTTATGAATAGTGATTTTGCTGATTATGCTGAATAAGAAAACTTTTCATGCCACACTATGTAGGGGTTCTTTTATTGATATTCTGAGATCTTATTAGTACTCTATATGGTATATAAGTGTAGGTAAAGATCGTCAGAATCCAAATTCGAACACTTTGATTTTTTCCCAAAAATCCACCAGATACCGAAAGAATTGAGTATAAGGTAACATGACTAAAAGGATTTAAATTCAAGGATTATAAGAGAGGATCATAAAAAGAATATAATATATTGAGAAAGGTTAAGGGAACCCAAGTAATAAGATCCCGGATATGATCCCTCAAACGATTAGCAAGAACGAACGATAAATGAGTCATAAAACAATTAAACGACAAGTAATGAAAGAGAGATTAATGCAAGGATTATGGATGATAATCAAGCAATTAAGCAAGGATTAGCATAAGAAGATGCTTCCACCACCAAGTGATGACAAGTGGCAAATGATGAAGTCACCAAGATGATGTCATGCTTAGTCATACTCCACTCACTTTAATTAACCAACAAATCATCCAAATATCCCATTCACTTCATTTTCCACCACAAAAACATTCAACAAAGCAAACACTCTCCCAAGAACACCTAGCTCTCGGCCAAAACCAGAGCAGCAACTTCAAACTAACATATCTCCTTCAATACTCACTCAAATAGTATGTTCTATAGCTCTTTGGAAAGGTTATGAGATGGCCTACAACTCTTGTTCACAAGTCTCGTCCAAATAAGCATGGTAAGACCCTCGTTTTGACAGTTCTTTCAATCTGACATTTAGAAACTTCAAAACCTAACTTTGTGTTCTTGATTTCTTTGGAAAGATCAAGCTTATAGGAGGCTCCCTAAGACTTCCTATGTTAGGTCACACACACACACTGTAGAGGGGGTGAATACAGTGTATAGTACACTCAAATTGAACTTTAAGAACTTAAGTAACAGAAAACAAACTTTATTGAAACAATAAACTCTGTTACAGTATGGAACTGTTACCTCTCAGTGATGAACAAATATCACGAGAGCTGCTAGGGTTATAAAGAATAATAACTTCGATAATGATAACACTTATAGTATAAACCCTATGCCTGTGTTTATATACTACACAGTTACAAGATAATCGCTAATTGATATGGAATATAATTCTGCTTCCTAAAATATATCAATCAGATATCTTTTCTTCCAAGTATTCCATTCTTCACGGAATTCCTTCTTCATGCATATCTCTTCTTATGTTTATCTCGATCTTCTTTCCTTTAATCAGCTACTGTCCTTATCTGATTGTCCTTCAGCACTTAAGTTCTGATATCTATCTTCTGATGATTATCTCCTGATAATATAGGTACTGATATCCTTAAGTCCTGACTTCCAGTATAAGTACTGATCAACAGTTAAGTACTGATTTATCCTGTTCACGTAAGATCTGAAAGCTAAACATAAAACATATTAGCCATGACATTATTAAATATATCTAACAATCTCCCCCAACTTGTAAATTAACAAAATATACAAGTTTAACAGATATTTGATGATGTCAAAAACATTAAGTACAAATGCATGAGAAATAGACTAGATAACTACAACTTACAATCCTTAAAGTTTTTACCAATTTCAACTTCTGATAACAACTTCAATCTGTATAAATATCATAATTTAAGCAGTTGTAGATCTTCGACTTGGCTTCTTCATTTTCTGATCTCTCTGATGTCAGGAGTTGTTCTGAGATAGTTCTTCAACAAACATTTCTCAGCATATCTTAGTTCATCAATCATTCTCCTTTTAACACCTTTAAGCTCTGCAGTATCTTCACTAGTTTGAAAGATTGCAGCTCTGAGATCATTAATCTTTGCTTTTCTTAACTCCTGATCTAGTCTTATGACATAAGCTTTGTCAGATTCAAGATTGAATTCAAGTCCCTTAATACCAAGATACGTTCTGATCTGTGCAGTATTAGGCTTCATATCAACAATATCACCATTGTGATCTCTATACTTTGGAACATATATGCTGTCAGACTTAACAGAATAAAGCCTTTTCTGTCTCTGAATCTGTTCTTTTAAGTAGTTTGCAGCAGTCTCTGTTATTCTGTCATCCACTTGAAGTAAGAAAAGTACATGCTCCAATTCTTCAAAATACTTCAAAGGAATGGCATTTTGTCTTATATGATAAACCCTACCATCTGTCATGAAATACAACATGATGTATTCTTTCAAGTAGGTATGGTAAACCATCTGTACAGATTCCAGTTGATTCAATCTCTCAGGAGTTGCTCCAATACCTGGTTCACTCAAGGAAGTTGGATCATTGGTAGTGTTGTGTACTCTTCTTTCATCAGCACTTCCCAATCCAGTTTTATCTCTAGCTTCCTTTCCAGTAACTACTCTTGCTTCAAAACCACTTGCAGTAGTCTTCAAAGATTGAGTCTGTTTTGCTTTAGTGAATCCTGGTAGGAGTGTTTTAGATTTTCTGATATCAAGTTAACTTGAGCACTGTCAGAGGTTACTTGCTTCTTCTGAATATCAGAACTTACAATTTCTTGACTCTGAACAACTTGAGCCATGTCAGAGGTTGTTTTAAGAACTTTTCTTGTAGTCAGAGCAAGATCATCTTTTCCATCAGTAATTTCTTCTTCCTCAGGAGGTACATAAGGCTTGATAGGTTCACCAACCTTTTCTTTACCCTTGGATCTTGGATCTATCTGTGGTTGTGATCTAGCCAAAGTTGCTTCAGTATGTATCCTTTCTTTGATCACAATGCCTTTAGGTTTTGGAAGTAACTTTTTACCAGAAGCTTCAGATTTAGATGTGACTTTCTCTGATTTAAGTCTGGCTTCTTCTTCCTTTAAACTTTCCAAGTCCATCCCTGGATTTTCTTGAAGAAATAACTGTCTTGACATTTCCTCATCAAGATCTAGAAGTTCATCAGAACTTATCCTTTTACCAGCAGCAGAACTTATTCTTTTCCCAGTATCAGAACTTGTTCTGTGACTAGCTTGTCTTGATGTAAACCTTCTACCTTGACTATGACCACTACCCATTCCAGAGGTTCCTTGGTCATCTTTTCCATCATCCTTTCCTTGCAGTGTCTTGTTGGTTTTGCATTTGGACTTAATTACCTTCTCCCCCTTTTTGGCATCAACAAGTAATAAAAGAGAGATAAGTAGTTCCACTGAGGTCTGGATTTCAGTAAGTTGCGATTGCTGAGAAGCTTGATTTGTCAGAATTTGATCAATCTGAGCTTGTTGCTTCTCTTGAGTTTTCTCAATATAAGCAACCCTGTCAATGGTAGGTTGGAAGAACTTTTTCTTATCAATTTTCCAAACTTGTTCCTGTTTGATAAAGGTTTCCTGAATCTTGTGTAGCTCTGCATGAGTGTTGGAATGAAGACCTTGTAGATGTTTAGTACTCAATGCAGTGACTCTAAGCTGGGTTTTAAAATCATCAGAATTTAACATTTCATCAGCTTTAGTCAAGTGCTCAGCAAGATGTAAAGCATTTGGAACACATGAAACTGAGTTCCATTCCTTAGTCCACTCCTGACCTGCAGGAGTTTCACTCCAAGGTACTGGTGCATCCCTGATAACAAACTCCTTTACCAGTTCAGACTTAGGAAGAGTCAGTGGAGGAGTATGTCCTGAAGGACCTGCTTCATCAGCATCTATAGTCGTAGCAGCCTCACCAGTATCTCCAACATTTGCAGCATCAGAACTTAAAGAATCAGTATCTTCTGATAAGACAACAGTGTGAGTAGCAATGGAGGCTTCAGCATCCTCTAATTGCTGACCTGATACTAAGTTCTGATCAACAACCATATCCTGATGCTCACCTAAAATCTGATCATCAGCATCTTGATGCAGAGAAGGTGTTGTTGATAACTCTGGAGTTTGAACAGCATCAATAACAGGTGTTGTAGAGGTATTATTTGCTGTTGGAGCTTCTAAGAAAAGTATTTCAGGCACAACCAGGTTCTGAATATCAATTTCAGCACTTGTGCCTGGATCAACAAGAGACACAGAAGGTGAATTAGCCTTGTCAGATACAGCTTCCTGATATGGAGTTGATGGAGAAGAAGTGACTGGAGCAAATTCCTTGCCTTGTGAGATCAGAGATTCCTGATCCCCTTCCTTAGCTGCTTCCTCCTCATCATCTGAAACTGGCCTTTGTGCCCTCTGTTTCTTGTACTTCCTTGTTGATTTGGATTCCTTGGGAGTTTCAGGAACTATCATACGTCTAAGCCTCTTGAGAAGCCTAGAACCCCCAATGTCAGAATCCTTCTGAGAAGTTGCTTTCTCAGCTTCAACCACCACAGGTTCTGAAGAAGGAATCTGTTCCTCAGAATCTGATTCATCTCTCAAAGTAAATCTCCTCCTCTTTTGAGGTGTTTGAGGAACAGTCTTTGTTCTCTTTGGCTTAGAGGATGTAGGCTTCACAGTAGGTGCTGAAGAAGAAGGTTGAGCAGTCTGTGAAGTGGAGAGATAGGATTTGAGATAAGTTCTGAGGGTAGGTTGAGTAGAATGAGAGGTAGGTACTGAGGTTGATGGATTTTGATTATGGTGAGTTGGTTGAACATTTGAGTAAACAGATTTGTAAGTAGCAGGATCAGCATTTACCAGAATCTGTTTCACAGACTGAGGGATCTGTAATTGTCTCACCATTGATTTCTTTGTGTCAGCATTTATCAGGTCGTTAAAGTACCTTTTTGCAACCTTAAAAGGTGGGGTTTGAGTGCTGACTAACTGGGGTTCATCAGTACAGTAAGTGTAAATAAGTTGACAGAATCTAGCAAAATAAACAACATCTCTATCCTCTGTCATCCTATCCCCAATAAAACCAATTATTCCAGTTGCAAAATCAAAATGAGTTTGATGGATAATAGCATACCCTATGTGCTGACTCAGAATTGGGATAGCATCAAAATTTGAACATTTGTTCCCAAAAGCTTTGGTGATGCAATCAAAGAAGAAACTCCATTCTCTTCTGATATTAGCCCGTTTCAACCGTCCAAGTTTCGTCAGACTCTTTTCATATCCCAATTCAGCCATTAACTCCCGAAGGGCTGAGTCCTCTGGAACTGAGAAAGTACAATCCTCGGGAAGATGTAAAGCCCTGCGTACTGTACCAGGAGTGACTACAAAAGATGAATCACCCACTTGGAAGATAATACCGGGAGTTCCACGGTTACCACCATCATCAAAAACGCCAGTCCTCCAGAACCTCAGAACTTGTTGACTTGAAAATAATACAGGCTGAGTTAAGGCGTACCCAACCTCACTATGTGCAAGAAGATCTTGCACAAAGTGCAATTCAGATGGAGCTTCAGCATGATCAAGAATTACAGCATAGTTGTTTAGAACAAACTTTGCTCCATCAATGATTAAATCCTTTGGTGCCATGTGAAAAAAATTGAGAATTAAGTATGCCTGATAGGTGTTTGATATAATATCTGTATGAAAACAACGGAAATAGTAAAGTGAAGGAGAGTAAAAGTAAGAAGAGAGATAAAAGATGAAGAAATTAAAAAGATTAAAGAAATCTTCTCTCTGCTGTACTTATACAAAAAAATATTACCGTTGGACACCTGTCAGACATGCAGTAATAACGGATAGTTACTGGGCTTGAGAAAACAGTAATCATTACTTACCCATTTGCCGAGTTTCAAGGAAAAACTGTTCCATTTATCAAGGGAAATAATTCAAATTTTAACCCGTTATCACTGATTGAATTATTTGTCACTGCAACATTAATATTCTGAAAATAAATCATGTTAAAAATGACCGAGATAATGTCGATGAATAAGTGCTAACAGAGAATCAGAACTTAACTAAAAGCACAATTTAAATGGTCATCATAATATCAATCAGGATTTATCAACACAAGATAAAATAACTCAGAGACACAATCTTGAAGTAAAAACAGTTTTCATTAATATATCAAGTCAATACATTTATGAAATGGAAATTATATCAATACTTATACAAGATTTTCCCTAAGCTTCTAATCCTAACGTCAACAGCTTTAGTCCTAGCTAAGAAGCCTGACAAAGCTGAGGATGAAGAAGAACAGGAAGAAGACGAGATTAAGTCATCTTCCTCTTCCTATCTTCGACGAACAAGATGGCGAGTCGTATGATTCGCTCTTGCTGACGGATAGCTTCCCGCCTTTCCTCCTCCAATCGCTCCAGATGGCGATGGTAGTCCATATAGAAGAATAGGAGGTGAGTTAGCACCTCCTGTGGGACAGAATCCCAGATCTCCTCAGGAATGGCTGTTACATGCCACTCCTGCTGCCAATCGGCACAACTTAGCTCCATTGTGAAGGTTTGGTTGTTCAAAAACATGTTGTATCGAACCATTGTGTTTTTGATAGAAGAAGGAGGATAAGTGTGTGAGAAGAATGTGATGGAAAGACTGATGTGAAGTGGTTGCTTATATAGGCAAGAGAATGCCAAGAGACGCAAAGATATTTAATGCTGACAGGTAGAATTAATTCTACCTCGTCTCCCTAGACTTTGAAAAAGAATAAAAGTCATTGGAAAGAGGAAGCATGGTCTAGACCGCACAAAACACAAGAAACAGTGGTCTGTTCAAGTACAAAAACCATTAATCCTAATCACAGTGACTATTAATCTTCCACTTCAACATATTCGAGTACAAACTGAGACTGTTATCAAATTTTATTCAAAGATAAGCCAAGTAAAGGATTAGACTGAGAAATCAGAACTTAGACCTATACCAGAACTTAACAGTCATCAGAACATAATTCATTAACTCGAAAAAGGAATGCCTATCTTAGTAAATATTCATACAAGTTCTGAGTTATGGACGTGAGTACTTAATCATCAGAACGTGTAACTTAGAACTTGTCCTCAGAATTTGTACAATAATGACACATTGACTGTTTTATCTAAAATAACATAGACCACCACAGAAATTTTCATCATTCAGATGGAGTGATTAGTGTGTACATTAAGCTAAAAACAGACAAAGAGTAAAGTCTGATTCACTGCAGTACATCTTAGAAATAAGGCATAACTAAAATTTTGCTAAAGATCTGTCAGTGTCCTGAAACCGACTGAAGAATGAGTTTATGCTTGAGTCCACCTCAACTATTTTGTGCTAATGTTATGCATCTTTTGAAATTCTATTTTACAGTGGCTTCTCAGTGTAAGTGAGTCACGACTGTTTATCAGAATTTATGCTATTTTCAGAGTATTTCTCCAGTAATCATAGAGTGTGAAAAGTCACCAAGAAAATATTTTGCTTTTCTGATGCATATTTACTTAATACCAGCAATGCACTTGGGTCGTCCCTTCCACATTTTTACTCTAGATCTCAAAGGAGTACTTGATTTTAATCTTTGATCTTTTTGCTTTTGCTTTTGATAAGAGAGGTCTATCAGCACTTAGTACATTCAGCAGTTTTACTAGTATCAGAACTTAACAGATGAGTAGCATTAGTCTAATTTGTGACTTAGTAATAAGATATACAAAGTGAACGTAACTAAGCTCAGTTATCAGAATTTGCTAGTGTCATAAGATTTCCACTGAAATAATTACTTCTTCCACGGAATCATTTGTTTATTGAAGACTACTAGGTCAGTATCTAGCACAGTTATCCTCATAGGATTGAATAGGTACTAGAACAGACATATCACTTATCAGAGTTTAGAAACATATATCAGACAACAGTCAGTACTTAAAGACATTTATCAATTAAGCACATAATACACAATGAGATGAATTCTGTAAATACTGAGCATACAGTCTGATAACACAGAACAAGTCTAAGCAGATTTAGAGAAGGAACCTGAAACCATTCCAAGTTCATTTACCAATCTTGTAAAAGTAGCTTCACATAATGGTTTTGTGAAGATATCTGCCAACTGTTGATCTGTGGGAACAAAATGTAATTCCACTGTACCTTCATCCACATGTTCCCTGATGAAGTGGTACCTGATGCTGATGTGCTTTGTCATTGAGTGTTGAACTGGATTACCTGTCATAGCAATAGCACTTTGATTAGGGATTTTGAAATATGTTAACCCATAATCCAGTAACTGATTCTTCATCCAAAGAATCTGTGCACAACAGCTTCCTGCAGCAATATACTCTGCTTCTGCAGTTGATGTGGAAATTGACTTTTGTTTCTTGTTGTACCAAGAAACCAATCTGCCTCCAAGAAATTGGCAGCTTCCACTTGTGCTTTTCCTGTCAATTTTGCAACCTGCAAAATCTGCATCTGAGTAACCTATTAGTTTAAAATCTGATTCTTTAGGATACCATAATCCCAGAGCAGCTGTTCCTTTAAGATACTTAAAGATTCTTTTTACAGCTGTTAAGTGAGGTTCTCTTGGATCTGCTTGAAATCTTGCATAAAGACAGGTAGCATACATGATATCAGGTCTACTAGCAGTTAGATAGAGTAGAGAGCCAATCATACCTCTGTAGTCAGTAATATCTACTGATTTACCGGTATCCTTATCCAGTTTTGTTGCAGTGGCCATTGGAGTGGATGCACTTGAACAATCTTGCATTCCAAATTTCTTTAGCAAGTTTCTGGTGTACTTGGTTCGACAAATAAAAGTGCCTTCCTCATTCTGCTTGACTTGAAGGCCCAGAAAGTAGCTAAGTTCCCCCATCATACTCATCTGATATCTTGACTGCATAAGTTTGGCAAACTTCTTGCAAAGTTTGTCATTTGTAGATCCAAAAATGATATCATCAACATAAATCTGGACCAGAAGTAAGTCCTTTCCATGGTTGAGGTAGAACAGTGTTTTGTCTATTGTCCCTCTGTTGAATCCACTTTGCAGAAGAAACTGAGCTAAAGTCTTATACCATGCTCTAGGAGCTTGCTTAAGTCCATAAAGTGCTTTGTCAAGTCTGTAGACATAATCTGGATGTTTGGTATCTAAAAAACCTGGAGGTTGTTCAACATATACGTCTTCCTCCAATTCTCCATTGAGAAAAGCACTTTTCACATCCATTTGAAAGAAAGTAAACTTTTTGTGAGCAGCATAAGCCAAAAATATCCTTATGGCTTTTAACCTAGCAACTGGTGCAAATGTTTCATCATAATCAATTCCCTCCTGTTGAGAATATCCTTTTGCAACCAGCCTTGCCTTATTCCTTGTAATTATGCCATCACTGTCAGTTTTGTTTCTGAATACCCACTTTGTACCAACAACAGATCTATTCTTTGGTCTTGGTACTAGGGTCCAGACTTTGTTTCTTTCAAATTCATTCAACTCTTCCTGCATTGCTTGCACCCAATCAGCATCTTGAAGAGCTTCTTCCACTTTCTTTGGCTCAGTCTGAGAGAGAAAAGAATTGTAAAGACACTCATTTGAAGTACCTGTTCTAGTTCTGACACCTGCATCAAGATTTCCAATTATCAAATCAGGTGTATGTGATTTTGTCCACTTCCTTGCAGATGGAAGGTTTTCTCTAGAACTGGATGCTCCCCCATGATCCATGCTATCTCCATTTTCTGATGCTCCCCCTGAAACTATGCTTTCTGAGTTGGATTCTTCAGTATTTAGATTTTCAGTACTATCAGAACTTGGCTTATCAGAACTTGACGAATCAGAACTTGAAGAGCCAGATGCATGTTCGAATGTTTCTTGAGATGTGGTAGGATTTTGAGTATGCTGCCCTTGCATAGGGGCATCTTCATTTAACGTAGTCACCACAGTTTCAATAACATCAGAGTTTAATCCATCAGAGTTTGCAGTATCAGGACTTAGACTGTCAGGATTTTCAGTATCAGAATATGAGTCTTCATTTTCAAATCTCAGCTGATCATGGTCAACGAAATCTTTAAGACCTGTGATCTTCTTGTCATCAAAAGAGACATTGATAGATTCCATGACCACTTTTGTTCTCAAATTATAGACTCTGAAGGCTTTTGTGGAAAGTGGATATCCAACAAAGATTCCTTCATCAGCTTTTAGATCAAACTTTGATAGTTGTTCAGGATGAGTCTTGAGAACAAAACACTTGCATCCAAATACATGAAAATATTTCAGATTTGGCTTCTTTTTCTTCACCATCTCATATGGTGTTTTTCCATGCTTGTTAATGAGTGTTGCATTTTGAGTAAAACAAGCAGTCTGCACAGCTTCAGCCCAGAAATAGGTTGGAAGCTTTGCTTCTTCAAGCATTGTACGTGCGCTTCAACGAGAGTTCTATTCTTCCTTTCAACAACTCCATTTTGATGTGGAGTTCCAGGAGCAGAAAATTCCTGCTTTATTCCATGGCTTTTGCAGAACTCTTCCATTATCAAATTCTTGAACTCAGTGCCATTATCACTCCTTAAAATTTTCACAGAATCTCTGACCATTTTATCCAGCTGTTTGACATGATCAATCAAGATAGATGCAGTTTCACTTTTTGTGTGCAAGAAATACACCCATGTGTATCTGGTGAACTCATCCACTATGACCAACGCATACTTCTTCTTTGCAATAGACATGACATTTACTGGACCAAATAGATCAACATGTATAAGATGATAAGGCTCAAGAATTGATGATTCAGTCTTGCTCTTGAATGAAGATTTTCTTTGTTTGGCTTTCTGACATGAATCACAAAGACCATCAGGAGCAAATACTGTGTTTGGAAATCCTCTCACAAGATCTTTCTGACCAGTTCATTTATATTGTTGAAATTTAAATGAGAGAGTTTCTTATGCCAATTCCAGCTTTCTTCAATTAATGCTCTACTTAACAGACAGATTGCAGAGCCATCAGTACTTGTTGAAAGCTTAGCTTCATAAATGTTACCACGTCTGTATCCTTTCAGAACAACTTTACCTTTAGATTTACTCACAACTTCACAGTGTTCTTCAAAGAAATCAACATGATAACCTCTGTCACAGATTTGACTTATACTCAGTAGGTTGTGTTTAAGTCCTGAGACCAGAGCTACTTCTTTAATGATGACATTTCCAAGATTGATATTGCCATATCCCAATGTTTTTCCAATGTTGTCATCTCCATAAGAAACACTTGGGCCAGCTTTCTCCACAAAGTCTGATAGCAGGGCCTTATTTCCAGTCATATGTCCTGAACATCCACTGTCCAGAACTAGAATATTTTTCCTGTTGCCCTGCAATCACAAAGACCACTAATTATTAGTTTTAAGGACCCAGACTTGCTTGGATCCTTTGACCTTATTAAGTTTGTTAACATTTGCAGCGGATTTAGCATCAGAGTTTATGTTAACATTTTTCTTATCAGAATTTACATTATCAGACTTTGAATCAGAATTTACACTAGAAGGAACAATGGAAACTTTCTTCAAAGAAGGTTTTATTTGATAATAATCATAGTACAAACTATGATATTCCTTACAAGTATAAATGGAATGCCATAAACTACCACAATGAAAACAAGGATTTTGTGGTTTGTATCTAACTGACTGACTCTTAACTCCTGATTTTGAAGGTAAGGAGTTAATATTCTTATTTTTCCTGCAAAAAGAAGCCAGATGGTTAGAACTTCCACAGTTATGACATGTTTTCCTAGGAGCATCAGGAACAGGTTTATAATCATTGCTTTTATTCACACCTTCCTTTCCATTCCTATTTTTCCTAGGTGATTTTACCTTGTTTGCATTCTTGACATCTTTCAGCTTATGCTTAAGCTGCTTCTTTGTCATTAAGCCTATGTTTACTTCAGCTGTCTTTTCCTGTTTTAGTTTGTCAGAAGTTAATTCCCCTTTAACTTCTGATTTCTCATTATCAGACCTTACAGTTACAAACTTAACAGGTTTTAACTTTGGCTTTTGCTTAACAACAGGCTTAATTTTTTCAGTTCCTTTGTCATTCTTATTCTCTCCATAACCTAAGCCCACTTTCCAATTTTCACTACTTAGCAAATTTTGAGTTGTTCTGCCAGAGTTAGTCCAAGTCCTGATTATCTCTCTTTCCTTTTCTAACTCAGTTTTTAGAGATTCATTCATTTTTAACACTTCATCCCTAACATAAAAAGCATCATCTCTATCCTTCTGAGTTTGATGGAATATAACTAACTCTTTTTCTAAGAAATCATTTCTTTTCTTAAAAGCAAGATTTTCAGAAGTTAATCTTTCATATGTTAAGGTTTGATCTCTATAACTAACAAACATGGTTTTAAGATATCTTCTCAACTCATTAATATCATCAGTATGAAAAGCATAAGTAGTCTGAGGTACCTTTGTTTCAGCAGCTTCAGAACTGCTCTCAGCACTTTCTTTATCGGCATTTGCCATCAATACATAGTTCTCCTCACTTTCAGAGTCTGAAGTGTCTGTCCAGCTTTTCTGCTTTGTGACCAGAGCCTTGCCTCTGTCACCCTTTACCTTCTTGCAGTCAGGAGATATGTGGCCTTTCTCACCACAATTATAGCATTTAAAATTGGTGTAATCTCCTCTGTCAGACTTTCCTCCTCTGCCTTCAGATCTTCTGAAATTCTTCTTATCAGAACTTATGCTTTTCTGGAAAACTTCTTTCCCTTCCTGAACTTCCTGTATGCAATCTTGGTGATTCCTTTCACCATAAGAGCACACAGCTTCATCATCTCCTCATCAGCATCGGTCTCAGGCAAGCTTTCAGAATCTGAGTCAGTATCAGACTTTATGAAAAGAGCTTTACCCTTGTCTTTCTTTGAGGAAGCTGCCTTGGGGAATTCTTCTTCAGCCTTAAGAGCGACTGTCCTTGACTTTCCTCCTTTCCTCTTGCTTCTTTTTTCCATCTCCAGCTCATGAGTCTTGAGCATTCCATAGATTTCGTCAAGAGTTGTTTCATCAAGATTGTAGTTGTCTCTTATTGTCGTTGCCTTCAAATCCCAGCATTCAGGAAGAGCTAACAGGAACTTAAGGTTTGAATCTTCAAGATCATACTCTTTATCAACCAATGACAAATCATTCAAAAGTTTGACAAATCTATCATATAAATCATTCAATGACTCATTAGTCTTTGAGTCAAAGTGTTCATACTCTTGAGTGAGTATTGTCTTCCTGTTCTTCTTAATTGTGTCAGTTCCCTAACATCTTGTTTCCAGAGCATCCCATATCTCCTTAGCAGTCTTGCAGTTGATTACCCTGTTTGACATTACATTATCAATGGCACTATGCAGCAAGTGTCGTACCTTAGCATCCTTAGCAATTGACGCTATGTCTTCAACAGTATAATCACTCTTCTCCTTTGGTACGGTCATTGCTGCTTCACCTGCAACTGCAACAGCGAGTTTGGTTGGTTTGTGAGGACCTTCCTTGATTCTATCCAGGTATTCTGGATCTGTTGCTTCCAGGAACATGGTCATCCTTACCTTCCATATGGGATATTCAGATGGTCTCAGTATGGGGACTCTGATGGTCTCATACCGACTCTGAATTAGTGTCTTTGGTGGTTCCTCAGTTGTGGTAGGCTTAGTTGGAGTTTCTGTGTCCGACATGATTGTGTTTGGATCTTTAACTGTATGTAAGTTAACAGATAGGCTCTGATACCAATTGTTAGGTCACACACACACTGTAGAGGGGGTGAATACAGTGTATAGTACACTCAAATCGAACTTTAAGAACTTAAGTAACAGAAAACAAACTTTATTGAAACAATAAACTCTGTTACAGTATGGAACTGTAACCTCTCAGTGATGAACAAATATCACGAGAGCTGCTAGGGTTATAAAGAATAATAACTTCGATAATGATAACACTTATAGTGTAAACCCTATGCCTGTGTTTATAAGATAATCGCTAATTGATATGGAATATAATTCTGCTTCCTAAAATATATCAATCAGATATCTTTTCTTCCAAGTATTCCATTCTTCACGGAATTCCTTCTTCATGCATATCTCTTCTTATGTTTATCTCGATCTTCTTTCCTTTAATCAGCTACTATCCTTATCTGATTGTCCTTCAGCACTTAAGTTTTGATATCTATCTTCTGATGATTATCTCCTGATAATATAAGTACTGATATCCTTAAGTCCTGACTTCCAGTATAAGTACTGATCAACAGTTAAGTACTGATTTATCCTGTTCACGTAAGATCTGAAAGCTAAACATAAAACATATTAGCCATGACATTATCAAATATATCTAACATCCTAGCTACTCTAATCACTCCAAGGAAGGTATAACACCTCCAAACCCTAACTTTACTTTGAGTATTACGATGGTTTTGATGGATATAGTAAATGAGAAGCATGATGCTTATGTGTTTAGAGTTTGGATTGGATTTGTAGTGATTTGGATGTTGAAATCTTGTTTATAGTTAATGAAACTTAAGTATAGCTAGTAGTTCATGTGCGGGGTTGTATAAATTGGAAAATCTTGAGGTTTGGGGACTGATGTAGTAAGGTTTGGATGAGGGTTGGTTGTATTGTTGCTTGTGAGTTGAATGGTGGTTGTTTGGAGTGGTTTAAAACTTGGTAATCGCGTAAACATAGTCGTCGTAATGCCCAATTTCATACAACTGCTTGATCTTAGTGTTCAAGACAGAGAGCTAACTATTGAATCTGTGACTTTGCCATGTTTAGTTAGATTATGTCGTAAGCTTCATTTTGATATGTGGTTCGCTTGAATCCGATGTACGGTTTAGGAGAAACGACCGTTTTAAGTAACGGCATTTCGCGAACGAACCATTACCCCTTGTCTTACTTTGAAACCTTGGTTAAGGCCCTTAAATGACTAATTGGAGTATGAAAAAATTATGTAAAGTGGATTAGGCAGTTGGTAGAGTACTCGCAAAAGAATCTCCTTAAAATTCTTAATGGTTAATTTATTAAAAATGGTGGAGCCAAGAGTACACGAACGACTTATGTGATTCGTTAAGCGTAGAAGTGACCATAAGCGAACATTAGGGTTCAATTGGTTAAAGTCTAGTTTCTTAAGCGACCGTGGGTTAATTCCGACTTATGTTATTGTTTATACATTATCGGACCCACTCTAAGCTTAAGTCTATCCGGGAACACTTAGGCAAGTTTTCTACCCGTTATATTGTTGTTGTGATGTATATATGTATATGCATTATCTTGTGATAGATGCATGATGGTTAATTAGCAAATCTTGCGATATATTGGAGCATGCTAATATGGTTTATATGCATGTCTGTTTCATAATCTTGATATCTATTTGTTGATTCCAATGCTTATAATTGTATAATACCTATGCTAGAGATAAGCAGTAGTTGCGTATACCCTTGGTATAGGGGACCCAAAGGCGAACATTTTCTAAAACCGGGAGTAGATGTTCCCGAGTATATTATATATATATTTATATATATATATATAGATATAGTTTTCAAAACTATTAATCGAATAAGGTTTATTCGATAATTTTATTTTTATTAATGAATATTATCATGAATTTTTATTCGAGGACTTATGACCCTGTTTATTCTATTTAATGAATATTATTTTGAATATTCATTCGAGGACTTATGACTCCGCTTATTTACTAAATAATATTCTTTATTTTAATAAAGAATAATGTTTCGATAATCAAACTTATTTTCGATTATTAAAATAAAGATCATACTTTCGTATAAGTATATCTTTGGTTATTTAATATTCATTTCAAGTATGAGTTTTAAAACTTTTACTTCAATTATTTTTATAAAGATTATTCTTTATGGGAATATTATTTAAATAATAATATTCAGATATTTTCTAATATATTGGGACTGATTTATTTTATTAAATCAGCATTACTCCAAACATTCTTAAAAATGTTTTCGAGTCTTCAAAATGATTTTTAAAAGTTAGGGTGGATCCCAAAACTCATTTTTTTATATTTAAGATCCTCCTTTCGAAGGGGATTTAAATACTCGCTCAAAACCTGAGGGATCCGGCTCTGTGGTGTATTTTATATTCGCAACAAGGTTGATGTTTTTATAAATGAATTGATTACCTACCCAACGTTCGGGAAGTAAGTCCATCTAATTGAGTCGGCATAAGCGACAGGCCGGTGTACGGTCTATCAAAGTGTAAGTGGCTGGGTGGTATCCCATCAACGCGTAAGAGGCCGGGTGGCGGTCCAACACAAGGTCCTAATGAGGCCAGAGTGATGACCGGTGGGGGATTCATCCATATATTAGTAGAAAAGGTTACTTATTGGTATCTTTGCCTGATCAGC
Organism: Apium graveolens; assembly: GCF_009905375.1. Classification (NCBI taxonomy): domain Eukaryota; kingdom Viridiplantae; phylum Streptophyta; class Magnoliopsida; order Apiales; family Apiaceae; genus Apium; species Apium graveolens. Next base: position 111,096,358 of record NC_133653.1, read on the forward strand.
AAGATATCGGGTTTATGCCAAGGTTTTCTTCTTTCCAAATTCATTGGATATTATAACTCTGTTTATATTTTTTATAACAGAGGTTTCCAAGGAAAGTATGAGATATATATATATAGGTGTATATATATCGGGATTTAATGAAGTATCTCGTAACTTCATTATTTATAATGATATTTCAAAGATTGAATCTATTCAAGTCTTTTCTTGTAGTCTCATCTATGTGATGAACTTTTGAAACTGATGATACCTTGAATGGTGGTAGTTCAAGTAGTATCCGGAAAAGATATAAGTATATTGGAGTATCTTGTAACTTCATATTTTCAACTTATATCTGGTTAATGATTATCTTATGCATGACAAAGATTTTCACAAAAATGTTGAGACAAGCTTAGATATATGAGATCACCTTGCAACGATATTTTTATACAGTTATAAACTGGAACTCTGTGTATATTATGCATGGAAGAGGACTTCCAAGATCTTGAAAAGTATAGATACATATATACTGAATATTTTGTGACTTGGTCGCGATAAGATATCAAACTTGGTTCATTTTTTTACTTGACCAAGACTTTCATGAGTACTATGAGAATGCTCATATATTGTTAATCATTATACATATTATTTCGGTGAGCTTGTTGCTCACCCTTGCTTTCTTCTTTCATCACACAACAACAGATAGACAAGATGAACAGGATCAAGCTCCCAATTCACGAGCGGATAGGAAACGTTCTGCAGTTTCCTGTAGGCGTTGATGCCGTTATAGCTGAGGTAGGGTCTACCAATAGGCTAGGCTTTCAACTTTTGATGTACCAGACTTATGTATATTTATGAATTGTAATAATGGCAAAGAATATATAAATTTATTCAGAAACCCTTTTTAAGGTGAAATGGTTTATAATTGTGGAATAAAATGACTTGTGTTATTTTTGGTATTCATCTCTTAGACTATAACTTGTGGTGTGTGTGTATATTGTGGGGTCACAGTACGCAGTAGTTGGTTGACTGATAAGATTAAGTATTGATAAGTGAAATGGAACTCGTGACAACCCGAATTCCCGACCCCTGATTTGGGGGTGTTACAAAAATGGTATCAGAGCTAAGCGTTATAAACCTCAGAGATGGTGTGACGTTAAAATAATAAGTTCACTAAGATAATAAGGATTCTTGCCAAGTTCATAGTCGAACTACCTAACATATTACTGACAGTTAAAACCCTTATGGGAACCCTTAAAAATATCGTGATAGAAGCGTAGTTCGTTATCGTATATGGTAGCGGGACTCCGAACCCTGAGGTTGAGGAGCAACAGCGCGATGATGTTTTATTACTTATTGGAGATCAGATTGTGGATCCGATAGAGCGTCCTAATGCAGGACCGGATGATGTTCATATTGAGGATGTAGCGGTTGAGGATGTTGTCCTAGAAGGGATTGTTGCTGAGGAGGATCCCGTGGGGGATCCTGAAAAGAATGAATAAAGGACCACTGAGGAATTGATAACCATGGTTAGGGAAACTACCAGAGGTTGGATTGGTCGGTCACTACCGGAGGTTCGTTCAAGTTCGTAAAGATAGTAGCCCCTTTAACGCGGCTTACTCATAAGACTGAGAAGTTCGAATGGACAGAGAAATACGAGTCCAACTTTCAAGAACTGAAGCAAAGGTTGGTGACGGCTCCTATGTTGGCGTTGCCGGATGGAAAAGGAGATTTTTTGATTTGTAGTGACGCTTCACATAAGGAATTAGGGTGCTTCTTATACAGCACAACAAGGTAATCGCGTACGCGTCAAGACAATTAAGGGAATATAAAATTTGATATCCCCACCCATGAGCTTGGGCTCGTGAAAATAGTTTTGCCCTAAAGATTGGAGGCACTACTTGTATGGAGAGAAGTGCGAGATTTACACAAGCCATAAGTGCTCTAGTGCATTTTCACGCAGAAAGAGCTCAACATGAGCCAGAGGAGGTGGTTAGAGCTAATCAAGGATTACGATTATGAGATTCTTTATCATCCAGGGAAAACCAAAATGGTGGCTAATGCCCTTAGTATAAAGGAGAGACTCAAGATGAAAATGTCTTTGGGAGAGTTGATAAGAGATTTTGAGAAAATGGAAATAGAAGTGAAGGTAACCGGAGCCGGTACCGAAACGCTGTTTGAGATTGCAATACAGCCCGAATTATCGAAAAAGATCATATTATGCCAAGAAAAAGTGATGAATGAAGGCAGAGAGTCAATGACTGGAGAAGAGATTAATACCAAGAAAGATGATAAGGGAATAACGAGGTATTCCTACAGAATTTGGGTTCCAAACGTTTAAGAGGGTAAGGACTGGATATTAGATGAAATCCATAGCTTGAGGAATAAGATTTAGGGCAAACCCCGAATGTGTTAGTCAGGGAGGTTGCCATTAAGAAAGAAGGAGCCCATAACATAATGAAGTGGAAAACAAGGATTTTAACGTATAAGATAACCCCAAGTATGGGAGAAGGATGAAACATTTCATACTAAGGAAACAGAAAGTCGAGTTAGGAAAGGAGACCTGAGACGGTACTCCTATACGACAATTTATGGACCTGTCTAAAAAGAACTTAGACTATTATCCCCAACCACCACCTTGACGAGACAGTGCGGTGGGAAATTCTTTCAGGACCTTTAAGTCGCTAAGCTCTCAGAGTTCCAAGGAACAAGCAAACCCAGTAGAGGCGAGAGCCTGGCTAAAGGAAATATAGGAATCATTTGAGATTCTAAATGATGGACGAATCACAAAAGACTGTTTTTCTCACTTACCCTCCTAAGAGAGAGGCCACCCGCTAGTGAAAGACCAAGAAAGGCACGGAGCCAGAGGTTATAATAAACTGATTAAAGTTCAGTCAATTGTTTCGGGAAAGTACTTCCCAAGGTTATGGAAATAATGTAGAAGCTTTAGAGCCGAAACAAAGACGGACGAGTACGATAAATTATGAATCTAAGATTGTAAAGTTGTCAAGATTTGTTCTGAGGACTAGAATCCCAGAACGACGTGATGTTTGAAGTCAATGATTAGTGGGTTCGTGAAATGATTGCAAGAGAGAGGTAGATAAAAAGAAACTGAAGTGAAAAGGAATATAAAGGCAATAGAGTTGGAGGAATGATAAGGGAGTTAGATACGAGGAAACCCTAAAGACTCGTAGCAATAGAAATAGAAAAGTATGTAATCGTCAGGATGAGAGTGATTCACCATGAGTTAAAGCTGATGGATGAAGGCCAGAAAGATACATATATTTTATCCCCTTTAAGTTGGGAGGATTCGAGGAAACCTTGAGATAGTTCGAAGGATAAACAATGAGACACAGATAGAATGAGGAGACAAGAAAGTAAGAAATTAGGAAAATTTGATGAAGGAAGTGACCTTCAAGAATGTGAAGTGTAAGACCGGGGGCATGATACCCAGAAAGGGAGACACCAAGTACAAAAGATATCCCAACATTGAGATGACTGTTGAGATAAACAACAAAAATAAATAAGGATTTATTAAGGAGAAGTTCACGTTGAACACGACCTATATCTTCCAGAACATCCATGTGATCATTACCAAATCAGGAAAGAAAAGTGGATAACCATTTTTATCTTTTGGAGGCCATATGGATTGACCTCAACTTGAATAAGGATGCTATTCTGAAATTTGGTATAGACTATCGAGGTGGAAATGATTGAATAAGATACCCTTATCTGGGATATATGACTTTATTTATCCATGGAAGGATGCATGTACCTTTTTAAAGGTGGAATTAAGGATAGAACCTCGATAACTTGAGATGAATCCTAGGGGAATGCATAAAAGTTTGCATTTCGCCCTTAATAGGGACAACATGAGTTTCGACAGTATGATTCGGAAAGAATTAAGGTAACAACAACCTTTAAAGATCAGTGGAGAAAGTTTTCAGAACTATATAGACAATGATTTTTGGTATTGGTAAATGGTATCTTGATATGCCCTGTACCTAGGGTGTACCTGATGAAGGTTTTAAGGATAACCTTAGAGGTTTTACAAGGAGAAAGGTAGTATTCAAAGTTCTCAAGCATAAAAATTTTGATAAAGGAAATATGACGTAATTATAATAATGCCAGGTGGGGCACATGTTGAACCATAAGAAATTATAGACCGACCCAATGAGAGTCGAGATTGGTGAAAACAAGAAGGACCCAAGATAAGAGACGTCTTAAGTATGATCGAGAGTCGGTCATGACAATGTTCACATCTAAAGACTAAGGCAATGACTTATGGAAAAATGGTGATTTTTTTTTCTTTCTCTCACTAGGACTTAAGAAAAGCATTTTCACATAAGCAGTGATTGAAATGAGGTAGAAAATTTATTTGGAGGTGGTTAAAATGACATTGATTGTAAGGAAATTTTACTATCAGGAAAGGCCAAAGAGATGGCCGACACTTTAAATGTAAGAGGATAATTATAGGCGCTCTTGCCAGAGGAATACAGTGATGATGGTTGAAGCCGTGAAGGTTGTATTATAGTTTGGAAGATTGACATTCCTTCTGATGACTGTGTAATACCCAACCGTAATAGTAGTTTGGTAAAGGTTTAATTCGTGTAATCGCCATGAGCGGGCTATCTATCTTAGAAGGTACTATCTTGAGATAAGCCAGGACCATGTTACGAAATGACTAAATGAACCTTTGAGATTCATGTCTCCCAATAAAGACATATGGTTAATAATGGTGTTAACCTACTATCGTTGCTTTTATTGAAACTCTTCTGTAATTTTATCTACTTCATGTCACGAAGGTATGTCAGGATCTGGAGTGTTCTTCATGAATCATGGAATGGCGATTATGTTTCCTCTCTGGAAGATTTCGGTACGGCATGAATGGACTCCGTATGATTAAATATTAAGATTCAAGGAAAACGAATGACTATAGTAGGTCCGTGGTGGACTATAGTAATGCATCAACGATTCTTTGAATAATGAGCCGATTACAACCGTGAGAGTTGTAGTGTAATGGATGTTGAGATTGGGTACCACTAATCGAGTTGTGGTGATGTATAAGTTATCATTGATAGACTAATTAAGTCGATTATCTACCTATTGAATACTTATTCCTTCTTATCAATAGAGAGTCGTATTACTATACGAGGAAGGTTGCGGTGCAAGCATAGAATTCTAGTAACGATGATGTCTAGAATGAGATCCCAGATTCGATTTTCGATGTCGAGGGAGTTTCAAAGGTGATTGTGTATAAGCTCGAGCAAGAGCATGGGTCCATAGAATGATGGACAGAATAGCAAAAATAATTAGGCATGTGAAATGCGATGCTATAATACCTGATGTTGATTTATATACGCATATATTTTGTTCTCCTATGACAAACCTCTATAGTTCAGAGGTAGATTCCAAGCCAGATATTTGTGGCAGTATTTTTTTTCATATACAATTCTCTTCAATTCGTTCTTTTCTATCCTTTTCATTTTGTATAAGCTGAGAAGAACAACCCTTCCAGAAGGGGAGGTATTACCGAATGACTATCTATCTGTGTGATAGAAGCCTAGTAGGATACCGCATGTTGTTTAATTGCTTGTCAAGTACTAAAGGTTGGCCACCTTCTGTACTAACTATGCAATAGAACAAGTGTTCATGATCATAGTGATCTCTCAATAAATTCTTTTACTTCTACACGAAGGACCAAGCTTTCGAAGATGGAGTCAGCTAGAGATGAAGTGGTACCAAGTATGGTGGTATTCGGAATGGAAACGTATTCGTGATACTAAGGTTGACGCATTTATTAAAAGGTTATAAAACTCAAGCGAGTAAAGGTATATCTAGAATAGTATTATGTACGGAAAATAGTAACGCTTACGAACAAGAAAAGAAGGAGTATTGAGAAGCAAAAGCTATAGTGCTAGAAGCTATGATGAGAGTTTGTGTAATAGACTTGAAAGAATTTGGAATGATCACTTAACGCGGATTGAGTTTTCTTACGATAATAGATCGTATGTCAGTATCGAGATATCGCCTTATGAGATCCTTGAGGGAACACAATGTCGATCTCCCTTATGTTAGGACGAAGTTGTAGAGCGCAAGATGCTCGGACCCGCAGTAGTCAAAAGGACCAAGGATATAATAGATCTAATCAGAGGACGGCTGGTAGTAGCCCAAGATGGACATAAGAAGTATGTTGATTTGACACGAAAGGACAAAGAATAGGAAGTAGGGGACCTAGTGCTGTTATAGGTATTCCCTTGGAAAGGATGGATGAGGTTCAGAAAGAAAGGAAAGCTAAGCCCACGAATTGTTGGACCCTTGGATATATTAAGACGTATTGGGAAATTAGCATATGAGCTAGCCCTACCCCCGAACATGTAGCAAGTTCATAACGTGTTCCACGTATCAATGTTAAGGAAGTGTAATCCGGATGCCAGACAAATAGGGGCATATGAGCGCATAGACATGCAACCAGGAAAGGTTATAGATCGAAAAGGAACAAGTGCTTAGAAGAAGGGTTACCAAACTAGTCAAAGTTTGGTGGTAGAACCACAATGTGGGAAAATTTACTGGATAGTTAGAAAGTGCAATGCTAAGAGAGTGTCCCTGTTCATTTTCTATCTGATTCTGGGACGGAATCCTTTTAAGGAGGGGAGACTGTAATAACCCCAATTTTTTTGAACTTTTTGTAACCCTTATGAATAGTGATTTTGCTGATTATGCTGAATAAGAAAACTTTTCATGCCACACTGTGTAGGGGTTCTTTTATTGATATTCTGAGATCTTATTAGTACTCTATATGGTATATAAGTGTATGTAAAAATCGTCAGAATCCAAATTCGAACACTTTGATTTTTTCCCGAAAATCCACCAGATACCGAAAGAATTGAGTATAAGGTAACATGACTAAAAGGATTTAAATTTAAGGATTATAAGAGAGGATCATAAAAAGAATATAATATATTGAGAAAGGTTAAGGGAACCCAAGTAATAAGATCCCGGATATGATCCCTCAAACGATTAGCAAGAATGAACGATAAACGATTCGTAAAATAATTAAACGACAAGTAATGCAAGAGAGATTAGTGCAAGGATTATGGATGATAATCAAGCAATTAAGCAAGGATTAGCATAAGAAGATGCTTCCACCACCAAGTGATGACAAGTGGAAAATGATGAAGTCACCAAGATTATGTCATGCTTAGTCATACTCCACTCACTTTAATTAACCAACAAATCATCCAAATATCCCATTCACTTCATTTTCCACCACAAAAATATTCAACAAAGCAAACACTCTCCTAGGAACACCTAGGTCTCGGCCAAAACCAGAGCAGCAACTTCAAACTACCATATCTCCTTCAATACTCACTGAAATAGTATGTTCTATAGCTCTTTGGAAAGGTATTGAGATGGCCTACAACTCTTGTTCACAAGTCTCATCCAAATAAGCATGGTAAGATCCTCGTTTTGACAGTTCTTTCAATCTGACTTTTAGAAACTTCAAAACCTAACTTTGTTTTCTTGATTTCTTTGGAAAGATCAAACTTGTAGGAGGCTCCCTAAGACTTCCTAACTACTCTAATCACTCCAAGGAAGGTATAACACCTCCAAACCCTAACTTTACTTTGAGTATTACGATGGTTTTGATGGATATAGTAAATGAGAAGTATGATGCTTGTGTGTTTAGAGTTTGGATTGGATTTGTAGTGATTAGGACGTTGAAATCTTATTTATAGTTAATGAAACTTAAGTATAGCTAGTAGTTCATGTGTGGGGTTGTATAAATTGGAAAATCTTGAGGTTTGGGGACTGATGTAGTAAGGTTTGGATGAGGGTTGGTTGTATTGTTGGTTGTGAGTTGAATGGTGGTTGTTTGGGGTGGTTTAAAATTTGGTAATCGCGTAAAAATAGTCGTCGTAATGCCCAATTTCATACAACTGCTTGATCTTAGTGTTTGGGACAGAGAGCTAACTATTGAATCTGTGAATTTGCCATGTCTAGTTAGATTATGTCGTAAGCTTCGTTTTGATATGTGGTTCGCTTGAATCCGATGTACGGTTTAGGAGAAACGACCATTTTAAGTACCGGCATTTCGCGAATGAACCATTACCCCTTGCCTTACTTTGAAACCTTGGTTAAGGCCCTTAAATGACTAATTGGAGTATGAAAAAATTATGTAAAGTGGATTAGGCAGTTGATAGAGTACTCGTGAAAGAATCGCCTTAAAATTCTTAATGGTTAATTTATTAAAAATGGTGGAGCGAAGGGTACTCGAACGACTTATGTGATTCATTAAGCATAGAAGTGACCATAAGCGAACATTAGGGTTCAATTGGTTAAAGTCTAGTTTCTTAAGCGACCGTGGGTTAATTCCGACTTATGTTGTTGTTCATAGGTTATCGGACCCACTCTAAGCTTAAGTCTATCCGGGAACACTCAGGCAAGTTTTCTACCCGTTATACTGTTGTTGTGATGTATATATATATATGCATTATCTTGTGATAGATGCATGATGGTTAATTAGCAAATCTTGCGATATATTGGAGCATGCTGGTATGGTTTATATGCATGTCTGTTTCGTAATCTTGATATCTATCTGTTGATTCCAATGCTTATAATTGCATAATACCTATGCTAGAGATAAGCAGTAGTTGCGTATACCCTTAGTATAGGGGACCCAAAGGCGAACATTTTCTAAAACCGGGAGTCGATGTTCCCGAGTATATTATATATATATTTATATATATATAGATATAGTTTTCAAAACTATTAATCGAATAAGGTTTATTCGATAACTTTATTTTTATTAATGAATATTATCTTGAATATTCATTCGAGGACTTATGACTCTGTTTATTCTATTTAATGAATATTATTTTGAATATTCATTCGAGGACTTATGACTCCGTTTATTTACTAAATAATATTCTTTATTTTATTAAAGAATAATGTTTCGATAATCAAACTTATTTTTGATTATTCAAATAAAGATCATACTTTCGTATCAGTATATCTTTGGTTATTTAATATTCATTTCAAGTATGAGTTTTAAAACTTCTACTTCAATTATTTTTATAAAGATTATTCTTTATGGGAATATTATTTAAATAATAATATTCAGATATTTTCTAATATATTGGGACTGATTTATTTTATTAAATCCGCATTACTCCAAACATTCTTAAAAATGTTTTTGAGTCTTCAAAATGATTTTTAAAAGTTAGGGCGGATCCCAAAACTCATTTTTTTATATTTAAGATCCTCCTTTCGAAGGGGATTTAAATACTCGCTCAAAACCTGAGGGATCCGGCTCTGTGGTGTATTTTATATTCACAACAAGGTTGCTGTTTTGATAAATGAATTGATTACTTACCCAACGTTCAGGAAGTAAGTCCATCTAATTGAGTCGGCATAAGCGATAGGCCGGGGTACGGTCTATCAAAGTGTAAGTGGCTGGGTGGCAGCCCATCAACGCGTAAGAGGCCGGGTGGCGGTCCAGCACAAGGTCCTAATGAGGCTAGGGTGATGACCGGTAGGGGATTCATCCATCTACTAGTAGAAAAGGTTACTTATTGGTATCTTTGCCTGATCAGCAAGATATCAGGTTTATGCCAAGGTTCTCTTCTTTCCAAATTCATTGGATATTATAACTCTGTTTATATTTTTTATAACAGAGGTTTCCAAGGAAAGTATGAGATATATATATAGGTGTATATATATCGGGACTTAATGAAGTATCTCGTAACTTCATTATTTATAATGATATTTCAAAGATTGAATCTATTTAAGTCTTTTCTTGTAGTCTTATCTATGTGATGAACTTTTGAAATTGATGATACCTTGAGACTATAACTTGTGGTGTGTGTGTGTATATTGTGGGGTCACAGTTCGCAGTAGTTGGTTGACTGTTTAGATTAAGTATTGATAAGGGAAATGTAACTCGTGATAACCCGAATCCCCGACCTCGGATTTGGGGGTGTTACAGGAGTTTTCTCTTATCAGTAACTGTCAATTTTTTCAAATCAACTTGAGCACTGTCAGAGGTTGATGTCTTGATGACTTGATCAGAATTTGTTGTTTCTTCTCTAGCTTGCTGTTCTTCACTCTGAACAACTTGAGTTGTGTCAGAAGTTGTCTTGGATTCTTCAGTTATCTTCCTTCTTTTCAGAGTTTGAAAAGTTTCATCTACTGCAGCAGCATCATCAAATATTTGAAGCAGTTTACATACAGGTTTCATCAGGATTTGAGGAATCTTCATCTCCTGTGGCTTTGTTGGTTCATCAATCTTTCCTTTCCCTTGCTCATCCCTTTGAGTATTAATCTCCATATTCTGGAAGAAAACCTTAGTATCCCTTGCTCATCCCTTTGAGTATTAATCTCCTCTCCTGGTAACTGATTCTTCTCTTTCTCCATTACTTCTTCTTGACATTTCTTTATCTTTTCCACTAGTGTTGGCTGAAAAGTCATTGCACGACAAACTTCTTTAACTTTTCCACAATCACAAAGTTCTAGTTCAAATCTCTTGATTTCTTCAGATAATTCCTTTGATGTTGTCATCATATTCAGTCTCTCCTTCCTACTTAGAGCATCGGCCACAACATTCGCCTTTCCAGGATGGTAATTTATCGAACAATCATAGTCCTTGATCAATTCCAGCCATCTCCTCTGCCTCATATTGAGCTCCTTCTGAGTAAAAATGTACTTTAAACTCTTGTGATCCGTGTAGATTTCACACTTTTCTCCGTAGAGGTAATGTCTCCAAATCTTAAGTGCGAACACTATGGCGGCTAGTTCCAAGTCATGTGTCGGGTACTTCAACTCATGCGGTTTCAACTGTCTTGACGCATACGCGATCACCTTACTGTGTTGCATTAACACACAACCCAATCCCTTATGTGAAGCATCGCTGAATATCACAAAGTTTACTTGGTCATCTGGAAGTACTAACACCGGAGCTGTTACCAATCTCTGCTTCAACTCTTGGAAGCTATCCTCACATTCTGCACTCCATTCAAACTTTTGATTCTTTCTGGTTAACTTGGTCAATGGCGTGGCGACTTTCAAAAAATCCTTGACGAACCTTCTATAATATCCTGCCAACCATAGAAAACTTCGCACTTCCGTAGGAGTCTTTGGCCTCTCCCAACTCATAATTGCCTCAATCTTTGTCGGATCCACTTTAACTCCTTCATTTCCAATGACATGCCCCAAAAATTGAACTTCCTTTAACCAAAACTCACATTTGGTAAACTTGGCATACAACTTCTCTTGACGAAGTATCTCCAATGCTATCCAGAGGTGTTGTTTATGTTCTTCTTCCAACTTAGAATACATAAGGATGTCATCAATGAATATCACGTCAAACTTGTCCAAATACATCTTAAATACTCGATTCATCAGATCCATAAATGTGGTCGGGGCGTTGGTCAATCCAAATGGCATTACTAGGAATTCATAATGCCCATATCTGGTCCTAAATGCTGTCTTGGGAATATCTTCTTCTTTGATCTTTAATTGATGGTATCCCGATCTCAAGTCAATCTTTGAAAAGCACTTTGCTCCTTTTAGCTGATCAAAAAGGTCATCTATTCTTGGTAGCGGGTAGCGGTTCTTGATCGTTACCTTATTCAACTCACGATAATCTATGCATAGTCGCATACTCCCATCTTTCTTCTTGACAAACAGAACAGGTGTTCCCCATGGCGACGTACTTGGCTGTATCACTCCTTTATCTAACAATTCTTGTAGCTGGCTCGCCAACTCTTTCATTTCTGTTGGTGCTATCCTATATGGGGCCTTTGAAACTGGTTCCGTGCCTGGAGCAAGGTTGATCTCGAACTCGATTTGTCGATCTGGTGGTAAGCCTGGTAGTTCATCTGGAAACACATCGGGAAACTCGTTAACTACATGGATATCTTCTATGTTAGGGTTGCCCTTTTCTGAATCCACTACATATGCTAGGAACGACTCACAACCTTTTCTAAGTAGCATCTTAGCCTGAACGATTGTGAGAAATAGTTGTTCTTGCCTCTGCCCCTTAAATACTACCTTCTCTCCACTCTTTGCCTTTAAATACACTTTCTTGGTCTTACAATTAATCTGAGCGTTATTTTCTCCTAACCAATCCATGCCTAAAATTATATCAAAATCTCCCAACTTGAAGAGTATCAAGTCGGCTGAAAATTTATACCCCGAAATATCAATTTCACATTTCGGACCGAATTGATTCACAGGAATCTTCTCTTAGTTCACAATTACCATATTTACTACCTCGCTCATAATCATTTTATCACATTGAAGCTTATCTACAAAAGTTTCTGATATGAAAGATCTTGTTGCTCCCGAATCAATCAATACTTTAGCTTTGACATTATTGAGTAAAAGTGTACCTGCTATCACCTCAGAATTCTGAACAGCATCCTTCATCTTCAGATCAAATGTCCTTGCTATTGCTTGCGGGGTTGGTGTAGGTGGTGGAGGTAATGCCAATACCTCAACTGGCACGCTCGCACTGGTGTTTGCCATATTCATCAGAGCTTTGACTGGTCCGGTTGCCTTGCACTCCCTAGCTATGTGTCCAGCTTTCCCACACTTGTAGCACGTAACTCCTGGCTTCGGCATCTTGCACTCATTCGCCAAATGTCCCTTCTGATTGCACCTATAGCATGTCATGCTCAACTTATTATACACTCCGGGGTGCCTTCTTCCACAGTGCTTGCATTCGGGTCTCTGGAATCTGTTTTCTCCAACTTGTCCTTGGCTTGTCTGGTTGTTCCCCTTTGATTCTTGCCTTTTAACCAAATGTCCCTTCTTTTGAAAATTTCCGCCCTTCTGGAATCCGATCCTCTTTACATTCCGATCTTGTGAACTTCCCGCTTCAGACTTTTCTCCATATAATGGAACCTTCCTCTTCTTGTTATCCCTCTCATTCCTTGACTGCATCCCATTATTCTCAATCAGAGCAGCTTTCTGAACTACTCTCGCATAAGTTTCAAGCTCAAACATAGCCACTCTATCTCTGATCCAAGGCTCCAATCCTTGCTGAAATTTCTTCGCTTTTTCCTCCTCAGTGCTGGTATACTTTATCATAAACCTTGACAACTCAGTGAACTTCTTCTCATACTCCAGTACAGTCATGTTCCCTTGCTTCAGCTCCAAAAATTTAAGCTCCATCTGATTCTGCATGTACTTAGGGTAATACTTGTCCAGAAATAACTTCTTAAATCTCTCCCAAGAAACCTGTTGAGTTGCTTCCATAGCTTTTACTGATTCCCACCAATAGATGACTTCGCCCTTTAAGAAGTAAGTAGCATACGGCGTCTTCGGATCGTCTCCTAACTATACCAACTCAAAAGCCCTTTCCATCTCCTTGATCCATTTGTTAGTTATTACTGGATCAGTGGTATCATGAAATGCAGGTGGATTCACATTCTGAAAAGCCTTGAAAGTGACAATTTGTCTAGGTGGTACTGGTGGTTCAGGTGGTTGGTGTGGTTCACGGTTATCTTGGTTTCCAATTCGCTGTTGAAGAGTTAGTTGTTGTTGGGCTATAGCACTGGTTTGCTGTTGCAAAGTTTCCAGTAGTCGAAGAATATTTGGGTCTGTGGTGGATGTGGTTGTTGGGTTCTTCTTTTTGGGAGGCATGATCCTGAAACAAGAGTTATGTCAAAACATATATGAATAATAAAACAATTCGAGGGTATCGCATGGCATTCTTATTTATATGTGAGGTCAGGTTTGAAATTAAGTAGATATGATGATGCATATAAAAGCATATAATAACAGTTGAGAGCAATTGGAACAATAGAGCATGATTATTGAAATTTAAAGGTCACAATACATGGGATTAGAACAAAGTCTGATTCTAGGATCAACAGGCTTATTTAAAGGAAATAACGGAAACAACTGGGAAATTCTACGGAGTCTGATAGTATAACAACATGAAAGGTAAATGGAAAGAACTAAGGCTCCACTCCATCTAAACGGGGCTTGGTAGTCTTTTCCTCTCGAAGTGTCTTCACAATGCTTTGGAGCTCATCCACCACCATCTGAATGACATACTGGCTGGTGCGGTCCCGGTGCGCTGGCATCTCCTCAAGCTTAGTGTTGACGTACTGAACCAAGGTCTCAAATCTCGCAGTCATCTGCTCCTTGGGCTTCCCTTCGTAGTTTCGGCTGTCCGGGTACATGTTCTTCAGTCGGTCTATCAGTCGGTCGTACTTTCCCTGAAGCATGTCAAACTCGCGCCTCAACTCAGCATACACGGTGAAAGCAATAGTGTCGTCCGAACCAGAGGATGACGAGGAATGCGCCGTTTGCTGACAAACCAATAAGAGGAGTATTAATAATAAACTTACTTAACCTACTCTCTCGGATATTATCTATAACCTACACATATATCCTTTAACCTATTTGGGTTGTCCAGGGACTCTAAACCGTAGCTCTGATACCAAAACCTGTCACACCCCAACTTAAACAGCAAATTAAATATAGCTATTACAACATTTAATAATAAATAAACATACCCAAATCCAAGATCTTACAGTTTAGGGTTTGGAACAGCCCAACACTACCATCTATTACAACTGATTTTAAATACCGAGTTCTCACACAAACTACTACCACTTATTCTACATGAGCTCGAACATAGGCATTAGCATCACAGGTCTTACGGGTAGGCTGCTTGATTCTAACCATAGCTGCTAGATGTAATATCAGGGTAAAGCAAGGAGTGAGCCAAATGTTCAACAAGTGCTAAACAATACGATACAAAATATAAATTGAGATATATATTAAAGAATGTCAATGGGAGGACATGACCAATGATAATGAGAGATAAAACTTTGGGTGATGGCATCATTTTGTAGGTATCAAAAAAATCATATCTTAATCAAAATTATTTTATGACGCTACGGATTACTGCCGGTGATCAGCCGCGAAGTAATCCCGAACCTCGCTGGGTTCTAAAACAGTAATGGGAATCCCTAGGCAACTTTTAAGCCTAATATAAGTGTGGAAAGGACTCGCGTCTCAGTCCAGATCCACTATTCAAAAAAACATTTATCCCCCTTTGGGACTGAAAACCCACATTTTATTTATTTCAAAAACTGATGCCGATTTATAACAAAATCTCTTTTACAGTAAACATTTTTTTTATCAATGGATTATAGATCAACTCGAAACACGAGAAATATGGTACTGAATCTCAGGGCCATGATTCACAAAACTATACTCTATTAAAGTAACTGAATGGTTTTCATATATCAAAGATTGGACAAGGGGATTTAGTGAGGCTATTGGATATTATAAAGGGTAATGCCAAATTGGGCTTAAAGCAATGGTTTCTCATCAAGGTTCAAGTGCTGGATCATCAAGAAGATAAGCTTCATGAATACTAAGGGTGTTAAGGTATGCATAAATGATCTTTAACTCAGGATATATCAGAATTGTCAAGCTTCGGGATAAGAAAGAGGGGTATCAATCAATGAGGAATCACTTTGATAAGTATCTGGCTTTTAGGGTTCAAGGTAATGTTCTATAGGGGTTCAAGTATCAGGCTGAGATATCAATACTTAGTAATCATCAGCATGTTAATCAAGAGAATTAACCAAGAGTTATAACTACCCTTTCTTTTATCATGGCATTCGAATTACTTTAATATACTATCATGATAAGACCATTTTGCAATACGTACTCGAGGGTTCATGGCATTTTTATATAATTCAAAGATAAACATAAGATACGCTTGATTTAATATATCAAATGACACAGGATAGTTGCAGCAATGTATGAACTATTAGTAGTAAATATGAAGGACAAGTTGAATCACTTGCCTTGAGAAAGGCTGGTCTGGTCTGACTGGTAGGAGCAACTGGAGCTTCACTCAACCTTTATGGCAAGTTTTCCCTCGTCTCGAGATCCTACATAAATAATAATAATCCTTATTATAATATATTCTCACAAACTTAACCTATTTACAACCCGAATTTAAACACGGATGGCACTTAGGCCTATATGCACTTAATTTATATTCACCTTTAATTTATAGTTGCACACACATAGCCACATAATCACATATCATATATTAATACCAAATAATACCATATACACCATAATGCAAGACTAGGCTTGGATGATCTCGATCCCCCAACTTAAGTCACTTGGTCGCTAAACTAGACAAAGTCTTCTAATTTTGGCTTCCTAACTCGATGTGCCTTTACTAAACTATCCAAGACCTATTGACCCTCACTTGTGCCTTTTATTCTACTGACCTTATACTATCTTACAACTATGGTGGTTGACCAAGACCTCACTCCTAAGTGTTCTAAAACTATGTGATGAGTGAAAGTGTTCACTGGTGCAAATTTCAGAATGACATCTATGGTTTCTTGAGTGCATTTGACACCCTTAAACTATAGGTTTTCCTTCAAAACTCTTACACAAGACTCTCCTGACCTAAGGACATCTCCCAAACTTGATGTGGCTCAAGGGCCTGACTTGGGCCTTCTTGGGCCTAAGCTCAAAGTCCATGGTTCCCCTGTTTTCCTGGGCAGAAAACACCCTAACTTGAATTAACTTGTGACACATGGTTCTAAATTATATCCTATGAACTATGGTTGAAAAAACTTCTCTGACACTCCCTCTAACTAAGGCCCAACAGGGCCTAATGATGGCCTACCCATGACATGGTCAAATCTCCCTATTTCTAAGTTGCAACAAAACTGTCCCCTGCTGGACAGATTTTGTTATTCTACTTGTGCACCTAACCAAATGACATGCAAACCTCCAACCAACACCTAAAACCTTTTATATACTCCCAATAATAACTTCTGGTGGCTTGGGCCTCAAAGTGCACATCAATGACATGGTCAAAACTCACTCTAAACCTCAGGGTACTAAACTGATTTTCTGCAGAAATTATAACTCCCCTTTCTCCAAGGTTTTGACTTGATAAACTCAACCACCAACAACCCAATACCCAAACCAAGGCTTAAACATGGTGATCTACTAAAAAAACTCCCTTATACTCAAAATAATCTTGGTGGATATCATCCTTACCTAAGGTGCAAACATGGCAAAACAAAAGAAACCACATTTCACAACTCACAAATCATCAAGTTTTTGAAACAACAAGTTATGCATTTTATAAAAGATATACATGACTTATTACCTTGCATCAAGAAGCATTAATCAATATTAACACATTATTCCTACTGAAATTAAAACTTACTAATAAAATCTTTACAAATGATCAAAATCTTATAACATTCTAAGTGAAATCCACATGCATGCATGTCTTCGAGTTTTGCAAGCCAAACAACATATTTTCTAAATATGTTTTACCAAGAAATTTACATGCAAGCCTAGCATGAGCTATATCTAGATGATCACTTAGCATGCAAGTAGTTTCATCAAATTTTTACTACAAAATTCAAGCCATTATCACATAAACATGCAAAAATTGAACAAAGCAACACGAATGGTCTCAAGAACCATTCATTCGGCTCCCCTATGGTCATGGCCGAATGAAATGGAAGGGAATGGCCATTTAACATCAAGAGTTTCATTCTCAAGACTTGCCACTTCACCATTCCTTGTAGTCCTCTCAAAAACAACCTTAAACTCACAAGAATCAAGGTTGTACTTTGAGTTTCAACTAAAACCTTAACATGCAACCTTAAAACTTAAACTTTCTACTCAAAACTCTTTGAAATATATGTGATCATGGTATTGGAAGTAACATTTACTTGTGTAGGAGGTGGGAACTTGATTTAGAAAGAAAGAAAATGGGGAGGGGGGTGGTTTCGGCTGAAAAACTGAGAGTGATGGGGTAGGAGCCGAGAGTGAGAGAGAGGAGGGAGAGAAGAAAGAGTGTGGTGTGGGTGATGTATGAAATGATCATGTCGTTTACTTGTTTTATGGTTTTTGTTTTGACAAATGTGAGTGGGAATAGGAATTGACATGACTACCCTTCCACTTATACTTGGATCATTTTGCATGCAAGGGTAAAGGAGGAATTTGGCTAGAAAAATAAGAGTTAGTGGGGTGGTAATTGTCTCTTTAGCCCTTTTGGATTAAATAGAAAGGATTTGCATGCAAGGACAACTATGTAATTTGTTAGTTATAACAATTAACATTTATAAAGATATATTTTTGTAAAATAAAACACAAGTTCAAAAATTATAAAATTTATACCATAAAATAATTTGGATTTTTAGAAATTTTATAAAACTACTTTTGAAATTTGTGAACAAAATAACCTTTAAAGAGAAATTTATTCAAGGTTTAAAATATTCCTTATAAATCAAAAATGAAAGAAATAAATAAACTTTTGCTTTGAAAATTCATATACCACATAACGAAAATTTAAGACGCAGAGTTCTTATTCACACAAGCATACAATAGTTGCATATATTGGCATTCGGCTTTTAAAGTTGTACTAAATTTACAATTAATATTACACAGAAATGCCGGTTGTAACAACATATACCTTAATACTAGCAATGCACTTGGGTCTTCCCTTTCACATATTTACTCTAGATCTCAAAGGAGTACCTGACTTCAATTTTTCTTTTCTTTTTCTTTCTTTAGATAAGTGAGGCTTATCAAGCATGTAGTTCATCCTTAAGATTTAGTGACATCAGAATTTGACAGATGAGAAGCAATAAACTAGTTTGTGACTTAGTAATAAGATACACAAAGTAAATTTGACTAAGATCAAAATCAGAGTTTGCTTATGTTATGGATTTCCACCCAAACAACTAATTCAAATTTGGGATATGTAGTTTGTTAAAGACTACTAAGTCAGCATCTAAAAAATAATCCTCATTGGAGTGAATAGTCATAGAACATTCAAAATACTATCTGAGTATACAGAATCACATCAGATAACAATCAGTAATTAGTATATTACAATTTAAGCACAGATGACATGAAGATAAAACAATCTGTAAACAGTGATCATAAACTCTGATGCATGAGAACAAAAACTAAGCAGATTTTGAGAAAAAACCTGAAACCATTCCAAGTTCATTTACCAGTCTTGTAAAAGTAGCTTCACATAGTGGTTTGGTGAAGATATATGCTAGTTGTTGATCTGTTGGGACAAAATACAATTCCACTGTACCTTCCATCACATGTTCCCTTATGAAATGGTACCTAATACTGATGTGCTTTGTCATTGAGTGTTGAACTGGATTACCTGTCATAGCAATAGCACTTTGATTATCACAGTAAATGGGTATTTTAGAAAATTCTAACCCATAGTCCAGTATTTGATTCTTCATCCAAAGAATCTGTGCACAACAGCTTCCTGCAGAAATATATTCTGCTTCTGCAGTTGATGTGGAAATTAATTTATGTTTCTTGCTAAACCAAGAAACCAATCTGCCTCCAAGAAATTGGCAGCTTCTACTAGTGCTTTTCATGTGTATTTTGCATCCTGCAAAATCTGCATCCGAGTAACCTATTAGCTTAAAATCTGATTCTCTAGGATACCACAATCCTAGATCAGTTGTACCCTTGAGGTACTTGAAAATTCTTTTCACAACTATTAGATGAGGTTCTCTTGGATCAGCCTGAAATCTTGCACAAAGACAGGTAGCATACATGATATCAGGTCTACTTGCAGTTAAATAGAGTAAAGAGCCAATCAAAACTCTGTAGTTAGTAATATCTACTGATGCTCCAGTATCTTTATCTAACTTGGTTGCAGTGGCCAGGGGAGTGGATGTAGTTGAGCTGTCTTGCATTCCAAATTTCTTGAGTAAATTTTTAGTGTACTTGGATTGATTTATGAAAGTACCTTCTTCATTTTGCTTGACTTGAAGTCCCAGAAAATAGCTAAGTTCTCCCATCATACTCATTTGATATCTTGACTGCATTAGCTTTGCAAACCTTTCACAGAATTTGGCATTTATAGAACCAAAGATGATATCATCAACATATATTTGTACCAAAAGTAAGTCTTTTCCATGGTTGAGGTAAAACAGAGTTTTGTCAATTGTGCCTCTGGTAAATCCACTTTCCAGAAGGAATTGAGCTAAAGTCTCATACCAAGCTCTTGGAGCTTGCTAAAGGCCATAAAGTGCTTTGTCAAGCCTGTAGACATGATTTGGAAATTTTGGATCTATAAAGCCTGAAGGTTGTTCAACATATACCTCTTCTTCCAATTCTCCATTGAAAAAAGCACTTTTCACATCCATTTGAAAGATTTTAAACTTCTTATGAGCAGCATAACCCAAAAAAATTCTTATGGCTTCCAATCTAGCAACTGGAGCAAATGTTTCATCATAGTCAATACCCTCCTATTGAGAGTAACCTTTAGCAACCAGCCTTGCTTTGTTTCTTGAAATTATGCCATCACTGTCAGTTTTGTTTCTGAACACCCATTTTATGCTAATAATTGATATGTTCTTTGGTTTTGGAACTAGGGTCCAGACTTTATTTCTTTCAAATTCATTTAACTCTTCCAGCATTGCTTGCACCCAATCAGCAACTTGAAGAACTTCATCCACTTTCTTTGGTTCAGTCTGAGATATAAAGGAATGATAGAGACATTCATTTGATGTTGTTGTTCTAGTTCTGACACCTGCTTCAGGATCTCCAATTATTAAGTCGGGTGTGTGTGATTTGGTCCACTTCCTTACAGATGGAAGTTGATCTCTAGAACTGGATCCTCCCCAATGATCCATGCTGTCTCCATCAGCATTTTCTGATGCTCCCCCTGAAGTTATGCTCTCTGAAATTTCAGAATTTGAGTTGGATTCTTCAAGAATTTAAGAATCAGAGTTTCTAGAATTATCAGAATTTGGCTCATCAGAACTTGATGAATCAGAACTTGAAGAACCAGTGATAGGTTTTGATGCTTCTTGAGAGTCTTGAGATATGGTAGAATCATTAACTTGCTCCCCTGCACCTGTGTATTTTCCTTTGGAGTAATTACCACAGTTTCAATGACATCAAATTTTAACCCGTCACAACTTACAGGATCAGGATTTAGGTCATCAGAATTTACAGAATTAGAATTTAAATCTTCATTTTCAAATCTCAGCTAATCATGATCATTGAAATCTACAAGTCCAGTAATCTTTTTATCATCAAAAGATACATTGATAGATTCCATGACAACCCTTGTCCTTAAATTGGAGACTTTGAAGGCTTTTGTGGAAAGTGGATATCCAACAAAAATTCCTTCATCGGCTTTTAGATCAAATTTTGATAGTTGTTCAAGATGAGTCTTAAGAACAAAATATTTGCATCCAAATACATGAAAGTATTTCAGATTTGGCTTCTTTTTCTTCACCATCTCATATGGTGTTTTCCATGCTTGTTTATGAGTGTAGCATTCTGTGTAAAACAAGCAGTCTGCACAGCTTCAGCCCAAAAGTAGGTTGGTAGCTTTGTTTCATCAAGTATAGTTCGTGCAGCTTTAATGAGACTCATGTTCTTTCTTTCTACAACTCCATTCTGCTGTGGAGTTCCTGGTGCAGAAAATTCCTGCTCTATTCCATGCTCTTTGCAGAACTCTTCCATGATTGAATTCTTAAACTCAGTGCCATTATCACTTCTTATGATTTTAACAGAATCTTTAACCAACTTATCCAGCTTTCTGACATGATCAATTAGAGTAGATGAAGTTTCATTCTTCTTATGCAAGAAATACACCCAAGTGTATCTTGTGAACTCATCCACTATAACCATAGCATATTTCTTCTTTGCAATAGACATGACATTGACTGGACCAAATAGATCAACATGCAGTAAGTGATAAGGCTCAAGAACTGAGGATTCAGTTTTGCTCTTAAAGGAAGATTTTCTTTGTTTTGCCTTTTGACATGAATCACAAAGGTCATCAGGAGCAAATACTGATTTTGGCAGTCCTCTGACAAGATCTTTCTTTACTAACTCATTTATGTTGTTGAAATTTAAATGAGAGAGTTTCTTGTGCCAATTCTAGCTTTCTTCAATTGATGCTAAAATTTTAATAGACAGATTGCAGCCCATCAGAGTTTGTTGAAAGTCTCGCTTCATATATGTTACCATGTATGTAACCTTTCAGAACCACTTTGCCTAAAGAATTACTTACAACTTTACAGTGTTCTTCAAAGAAATCCACATGATAACCTCTGTCACAGATTTGACTCACACTCAATAGATTGTGTTTAAGTCTTGAGACAAGAGCTACTGATTCAATGATGATATTCCCAAGATTGATATTGCCATATCCCAGAGTCTTTCCCTTGTTGCCATCTTTATAAGAAACTCTTGGGTCAACTTTCTCCACAAAGTCTGATAGCAGGGCTTTATTTCCAGTCATATGTCCTGAACATCCACTGTCCAGAACTAGGATGTTTTTCCTGTTGCCCTGCAATCACAAAGACCACTATTGGTTAGTTTTAAGGACCCATACTTTCTTGGATCCTTTGGCCTTTTTAAGTTTATTAGCATTTATAGCGGATTTAATTTCAGAGTTTATGCTAACTTGCTTCTTATCAGACTTCATATCAGACTTTGCATCAGAATTTACACTAGAAGGAATTACACTAACTTTCTTCAAAGAAGGTTTTATTTGATAATAATCATAGTACAAACTATGATATTCCTTACAAGTATAAATAGAATGCCATAAACTACCACAATGAAAATAAAGATTTTGTGGTTTAAACCTAACATACTAACTCTTAACTCCTGATCTAGGAGGTAAAGAGTTTATATCTTTATTTTTCCTACAAAAAGAAGCAAGATGGTTAGAGTTTCCACAGTTATAACATTTCTTTCTAGGAGCATTAGGAACATGCATATAATTATTGCTTTTATTCACACCTTCCTTTCCATTCCTATTTTTCCTAGCTTCCTTTACCTTGTTCACATTTCTAATCTCTTTCAGCTTATGCTTAAGCTGCTTCTTTGTCATTAAACCTATATTTACTTCAGCTGGTTTATCCTATTTTAATTTGTTAGAAGTTGACTTTTCTTTGACTTTTGTTTCAGAGTCTATCACCTTTTCAGATTTTGACTTGTCAGAATTTGACACAAACTTGACATGATTTATTTTAGGCTTTTCAGCTTTCTTGGTAAAGTTTGGTTTAGATGACACAATTTCCTTTTCTTCTTTATCATCTAGATAACCTAGTCCTTCTTTCCAATTTCCATTTTCTAAGATTTTCTGAGTTGTTCTTCCAGAGTTAGTCCAAGTTTTGATTATCTCCTTTTCCTTTTCAAGTTCAGATTTAAGGGATTTATTCAATTTTAGCACGTCATCTCTAACATACAAAGCCTCGTCTCTTTCTTTTTGAGTTTGATGGAACATAACTAACTCTTTTTCTAAATAGTCATTTTTGTTTCTAAGAGCAAGACTTTTAGATGTTAATCTTTCATTTGTTAAAGTCTGATCACTAAAACTAATGAACATGGTTTTAAGATATAATCTTAGCTCAGAAATATCATCAGTATGAAAAGCAAAAGTTGATTGATGTACCTTCAATTCAGCAGCATCAGTACTGCTATCAGCATTTGCCATCAAGGCATAGTTCACCTTATCTTCAGAATTTAAAGTATCTGCCCAGTTTTTCTTCTTTTTGATAAGTGCCTGGCCTTTATCACTTTTTCCTTTCTTGCAGTCAGGAGAGATGTGGCCTCTTTCACCATAATTGTAGTACTTGACATTTGAGTTGTCTCCTCTGTCAGACTTTCCTTCTTTACCTTTAGACTTTCTGAACCCTTTCTTTTCAGAACTTCCACCTTTCCTGGAAAACTTCTTGCCCTTTCTGAATTTCTTATAGGCTATCTTTGTGATACCCTTCACCATAAGAGCACACAGTTACATCATCTCTGCATCAACATCCATTTCAGATAAATTTTCAGATTCCGAATCATCATCATCAGAATATGATGACTCTGAATCAGACTGTATGATGAGAGCCTTTCATTTGCCCCTCTTTGAGACAATCACTTTAGGAGATTCCTCCTCAGCTTTAAGAGCAACTGTCTTTGACTTTCTTCCATGCCTTTTGCTCCTTTGATCCATCTCAAGTTCATGAGTCTTGAGCATACCATAGATTTCATCAAGAGTAGTTTCAGTACGGTCATAGTTATCACTTATGGTTGTAGACTTCGAATCCCAATTTTCAGGATGAGCTAAAAGGAATTCTAGATTTGAATCTTCAAGATCATATTCCTTGTCCACCAGTAACAGATCATTCAAGAGTTTGGAAAACCTGTCATATAAATCAGTTAATGACTCATCAGCTTTTGAGTCAAAGTGCTTATACTCTTGTGTGAGTATAATCTTCCTGTTCTTTTTGATTGCATCAGTTCCCTAACATCTTGTCTCCAAAGCATCCCATATCTCCTTTGCAATCTTGCATCCAATTACCCTGTTTGACATGACATTGTCAATTGCACTATGCAGCAGATGCCTTACCCTTGCATCCTTGGAAATAGATGAGATGTCTTCAGATGTGTAATCACCTTTCTCCTTTGGTATCATCTTGGATGGTTGATCAGCAACTGCAACAGAAAGCTTGGTAGGCTTATATGGTCCATCATTAATTCTATCAAGGTATTCTGGATATGTGGCTTCCAGAAAAATAGCCATCTTTACCTTCCATATAGGATACTCAGATGCTCCCAGTATGGGAACCCTAACGATTTCATATCGATTGTGGGTTTAATTGTTTTGAGTATCTTGAGTTTTGGTGGGCTTAGTTGGGGTTTGTGTTTCTTCAGACATGATTGTAAACGGGATCTCACTGTTTGTATATCAACAGAGAGGCTCTGATACCACTTGTTAGGTCCACAACACTATAGAAGGGGATTGAATATAGTGTTTATACAATCAAATCGATTTCGAACACAAGTATGTAACAGTAATAAAGTATGTTAGTCCCTAAAAATGCAACAAGAATTACAGAAGGGGGGTTGAATGGAATTCTTGAAACTTTTTCTCAATTATAAAATGTTCTAACTTAAAATATATATGTCAGTGTTTTGATTTGTACAGTACAGAATGACAAGTTAAATATGAATCAAAACACAAAGTAATAAAAACAAAAGTCTTTAAAACTTTCTGGTGAATTTGAATATATCCACCAGATATATATATATATATACCAAGAGAACTCTGTGAAGCTTGAATAGCTCACACCTGCTTACAAATAAGAACAACTAAACTTATAGAGAAATGCTAAGAATACAGCTTATAAATGTTTCTCTGAGAGAATACTTGCTTAGTCTTCTTGTTGTTCTATTTGCTACTCTTGGTTTATATATCACCAGGATTATACAGTTATAACACCCTCCAAATCCGGGGTATAGATTTGGGGCATTATTAACAACAATTACCAACTATACCTGCACAAGCGGAATATAAATATAATAATTACCCCGAACTATCACTACTCAGGATCTTTTAAGGTCTGAGTTTGAAAACAAGAATCACGCACTACACTTTATTACAAACCCAACTAAATAAAACCTGTCTCAAGAACTATCTTTGATACAAAACTTTATTCTATCTACAGTTTCACTACACAACTTTTATTCAAACTACACAAGACTTTTATTCAACCCAACATTACTACTTATCCTGCTACACCTGATCTGGCAATTCAAAGCTCTCTTCAGGAATAGGAAGGAACACTCTTGGTATAAGAGGGCCCCGCTGCTTGACTCGCTTCTTGACTATGCGGGTCCTGATGGGTTTCATTCTCTACCTTAACTGTAAAACAATAGGAGTAACAATAAAAAGGGATGAGCCAAAATTGCTCAACAAGCCTGCAAAAATATATATATGGTATAGAGAAAGAGAAATGAGAGAAACAATAAGCTGCTGGTTGTAACAACCATCTGTATCTGTATCGAATAGTAATTTGCCAATGATAGCGAGTGCCAAACGAACAAGACTGGAAATAAGAACCAACATATGCACTATAATCTGCTGATCAGTCAGAATATAGTGTGGATCTATACCCAACTGCATAGACCCAACCAACATAAGGAGTACTCAGGCAACTATGGCCTATTAATTAATGGTCTAGGAAAAACCCAGCCTTTATAGTAACTATCCAGTCCAAGGCTGCGCATCCGAAACAATCGGTATGCTATTGATATATCCCAACACCAGGATATACCAGAGTATATGTAGGGTAAAGGAATTGAAATATGAACAGGGAATTCAATAAATTGGGTAAATCAAGAATTGAAATGAAACTGGAACAAGCAATAATAAATGGGTAACAATGTATATGAACAATGATTATCAAAGAGAATTGATACGATAGAAAAGAAATATAAATCACTATTTTGAATTTAGAATAGGGGAAAAACTTGCCTTGCGCGTACTTAACCTGGTTTAACTTACTGCCTTCTGACCCTAGCTTGCTCTGCCTTGCTAACACTGAACAAATCATGGAAAGATAGGTGTTTAGATAACTTACTATATACATGTATCTTGAATTGATATCACGCAACCTTATCAGTCTACCCATGCATTTCCATCTGACTCACATATATATATACATACATTTATACATCACATCTATTCACATAATCACATAAAGCACGTAGCACGTAAAGCACATAATTAATTTCTAGATTTATAATTATTTTTAGAATCAATTCTAGGCTTATACCTGCATTACTAGTCTTATCTGATTTTATTATAATTTTTCGGGATTTATTCGGCTCAATTATACCCCTATTAGGACTTACGAACTATCAATTATCACCAAACCACTCTTTTTCGGAAGAAATTATAACTTACAACTATTTTTATTGGATTCGTCTCATTTTTCTGAGTCTAGGGGTCTTCGTTTCACTTAAATCGGACTAACGGTTGAATTGTTATGAAATAAACACTGATGATTCAATTTATTATTCAATATAAATAATTATTACAACCTTTTAAATCCTAAAATAATTTTTAAATAATTATTTAAGAAAAATCAAAGTCAAAAATAATTTTTTTATAATTTTTGGAGTTAAAATGAAGAAGTTATGATTTATTGAAAATCATGTGATTAATTATCGAAATAATTAATCACTTTTTAAATATTTAATAAATAAATAACGAATAAATAATTAATAAATATTTATTTAATAATTTAAAATAATAAATCCCTAATTATTAGGATTAATCACAATTTATAATAATATTTATAACTTATCGATATTTATTCGATTAGATCGATTATTTACAAATAATCAATCAACTTAATTAACCGATACGCTATTTATCGAATAACTACGAATTATTCAAATTATAGATCACTTAACGATTAATTACTTGTATAACTACGAATTACTCGCAATTCCCCCATAATTATCGAATATTAAATTACTATCGAGACTTATACGATTCGCTAATCAATTAGTTACTAATATCTAATTATACGATACGAATAATTATTACAATATTAATCGAATAACTAGCGCTCGAATAATAATTCTAATTATCGAATCATTACTTGCACTATTAACTAATTATTAGATTATTAATCACATTTCTTAATTATTTCTAATCCTTATTTATTAATTAATTACCTAATTACTAATTAATTATCCAATTATTAATTAATTAAATAATTAATAAATAATTAGATAAATAATTAAATAATTAAATAAATAAATAAATTCGAATTTATAATTTAATAAAATAATTTAGAAATTAATAATACTATTTTCAGGATTCAAAATTAATTTTTAATTGATTTTTAGAATTAATAAATCTAGTTTCTGTTTTTATAAAATAGAATTAAATAATAAAAATTCAGAAACAGAAATCAGAAAAACAGATTGGGGGTTTTTGGATCGAAACCGGGTCGAAACCGGGTTGCAACCGGGTCGTCTTCGACCCGATCGGGTCACGAAGAACACCGGCCCCTGCCCAGAATCCGACGCCGGCGGAGATTTTCCGGCGAGACGAAAACGTTCGATTCCATTCGTTCCTTCTGCGTTTTCGACGCACAGCAACACAACGACGCTCCCCTTCTGTTCCTCCTTCGTCCTCGTCGACTTCAACAGCCGGAAACTTGAGAAACATGGCGGCGGCGGCGGCGGAACTCCGGCGAGCTCAAAACATACACCAACCTCGACGAAACCGGTGCCAATCGACTCACAAAACGACGATCTACACGCTCGTAATCATCAAAACATCAAACAACAACCAGAAAATCAAACCCGAGTTCGCGATTAAAAACCCGAAAATATAAACTTTCAGTTCGATCAATCAAACATCAAAAACACGTACATAATCGAAAACTACATATCATAAGCTTCAAAACGAGTACTTACACTAACGATTTGGACTCCGGAATCACGATGAAATCAGCTTTGATTCTGTTACCCTGTTCTTCACCAAACCCCAACCCTAATTCCTTTTCTTTTTCTTTTTATTTTTTCCTGATTTTTAATTGTTATTAACTTATTTAATTAATAATAATTCAGGTATTTATATTTATGAAGATAATACCCCTAAGTAAAATTAAGGGTCTAATTACACTCCTATTAAAAATATTTGGCCCCAATTTTTATAATTTCTGGGTATTATTATTGAATTTTTAAATGTCCAATAAATACAAAATAAATACTAAAAATTCCCAAAAATTGTAAAAAATACAAAAATACAAAGAAAAATGATATATGATAATTTCATGATCATATAAAAATAAAAATATAATTTTTGTGGGGATTTTGGTACCCGAAGGGATCCGGAAAAGTCGTTTTTCGCGAAAAAGGTCAATTGGTAAAACGTCTAGGGGTTCAGAATAGCGATATGGTATAGGGCATTTTTGGCAAAATAGGGCCAATGATTTTATTTGAAATACGGGCTTTTAAAACATAGTTTTGAGCTGTACAGATTTTGATATAATATATATAACTGACGATAAAACGTTCAATAAATATCCAAAACACGTTTGGATCAAAACAGCCAACACATAACACATAGCAGTTAGGGTTTAACAACTTACACATTTAATCACATCATAATACACATAATTTATCATTATTATAATATAATACCAGCGTAATTCCTCGGTCGTTACATTCTCCCCCCCTTTAACAAGATTTTGTCCTCAGAATCACATTATGCAAATAACTGAGGATACCTTTCTAACATTTCACTCTCAAGCTCCCAGGTTGATTCTTCAACCACTGGGTTTCTCCATAAAACTCTCACTAATGACACAGACTTATTTCTTAATACCCTATCTTGCCTATCTAGAATTCTTATTGGCTGTTCTACATACGACAAATCTGCCTGAAATTCTACTGGTTCATATTCTATTACATGCCTTGTATCAGGATTATACTTCTTAAGCATAGATACATGAAATACGTTATGAATGTGCTGCATATGGGGTGGTAGAGCTAACTCGTACGCAACCTTCCCAATTTTCTTCAAAATCTCAAATGGTCCAACGTATCGTGGCTTCAATTTCCCTTTATTGCCAAATCTGGTCAATCCTTTCCATGGCGATATTTTGAGCAATACGTGTTCTCCTTCCTGATAGTCCATATCCTTCCTTGCTTGGTCTGCATATCTGCTTTGTCTGTTTTGTGCTCCCTCGATTCGTTTTCGAATAAGTTTAATCTTTTCTTTTGTATTCTGAATTAATTCTGGACCCAAAATCTTGCGTTCTCCAACTTCATCCCAATGCACTGGTGATCTGCATTTCCTTCCATATAATGCTTCATACGGTGGCATTCCAATACTGGCGTGATAGCTGTTATTATAAGAAAATTCCACTAGGGGTAAATGTTCATCCCAACTACCTTCAAAATCGATCGCACAAACTCGTAGCATGTCTTCAATCGTTTGAATTGTCCTTTCACTTTGACCGTCAGTTTGCGGATGATAGGCTGTACTCATATTCAACTTCGTTCCTAGACATTCTTGGAATTGTCTCCAAAATCTTGAATTGAAACGAGGATCTCGATCCGATACAATTGATACTGGTACTCCATGACGCATCACAATTTCTTTAAGATATAAGTGCACTAGCTTGTCCAATGAAAATCTCTCATTAATTGGAAGAAAATGTGCTGATTTCGTCAATCGATCAATAATAACCCAAATTGCATCGTGATTGGCTTTCGTCCTTGGAAGTCCCACTACGAAATCCATCGCTAGATGTTCCCATTTCCATTCTGGAATGTCTAATTGTAATAACCCCAATTTTTGGGAAATTTTTGAAACCCTTATGAATAGTGTTTTTGCTGAATGAGAAAACTTTTAATGCCACACTATGTAGGGGTTATGATATGGATATTCTGAGATTTTATTAGTACTTTATATGGGATATAAGTGTATGTAAAGATCGTCAGAATCCAAATCCGAACACTTTGATTTTTCCCGGAAATACACTAGATACGGAAAGAATTGAGAAAAAGGTAACAGGATAAAAAAGATTTAAATTAAAGGATTATAAGAGAGGATCATAAAAAGGAATATAATGTATTGAGAAAGGTTAAGGGAACCCAAGTAATAAGATCCCGAGTATGATCCCTCAAACGACAAACGAAAACGAAAGTTAAGCGAACCGTATAACAGATCAACGGTCATTAGGCAAACAATTAGGAAGTTAATCAAAGGGATTAGAGAGAGTGATGTCACCCAACCAATGAGAGGAGGACAAAGAGGGAAGGATGACATCACAGCATGACATAGGCATGACATGGGAAGGAAGGAGATGTGGTGGCTTTTTAACCACACAAAATCAAGGGCAACTAGGTAATTTACTAAAACAAAAACAAAATCAAACCAACCAAGCCAAGCAAATCATTTTCATCAAAACACAAAAATCATTCTCTCATCCAAGCAAGCTTGCTCTCGGCTTTTACTATTGCAAAAGGGCAAGAAATTCAAAACTCAAGATCCAAGCTTCCTAAATTGGTGAGTTAATTCCCTAATCATCTTTATGCTTAGTTAGGGCTATATCATGAGTTTAAGCCATCAATTCCTTCTCAATCTTCTTCATTTAATCAATGAAGAAGACAATGAATAGTGTTTTCAAGTTTTTAACTTGAAATTTTTCTTGATTTCCTTGAAGATCCAAGCATTCCTAAGACTTCTCAAGGCTTCTTAAGGCTTCCTAGCTCCTCCCACCACTTTGAGGAAGGTATATCATCTCCAAACCCTAGATTCCTATGTATTATAAGATGATTTTTGATTATTATGGTGATATTGTAGCTTAATAGTTGTGGTTAGAGTTTGGGTTGAAATGGTATGGAATCGGAATGGTAAATCTTGTTGTTTTGGTTAAAAGAATGTAGTATAGTTAAATTCAAGCTTAGGCATAAGTATGAATGGATAAATTGAATTGGTTGGGGCTGATATGATGTCATAAGGATGGATGTTGGTTGTATGTTTGATTTGAGGTTGAATTGGGTTGGTTTTGAATGGTTTTAAATTGGGAAATCGCGTAAACATAGCCGTCGTAACGTCCGATTTTCTTTAGACTGTTTTTGTGCATAACATTAGGACCCGAGAACCCCCTGCTAGATTATGACCATTGCCATGTTTAGATAGTTCATTTTACGAGCTTCGTTTTGATATGTAGTTCGTTCGATTCCGATGCACGGTTTAGGAGAAACGACCGTTTCAAGTAACGGCGTTTCGTGAACGAAACTTTTCCCCTCGCCTTACTTTGAAACATAGGTTAAAGACCAAAAAGGGTTAATTAATGCATGAAACATTTATGGTAAGTGTGTTAGGCAGTTAGTAAGACACTCGCGAAGGAATCGCCTTAAAACTCGTAAAGGTTAAATTACTAAAAATGGTGGAGCCGAGGGTACTCGAGTGACTTAAGAGAATTAGTAAGCGCAAAACGAGCGTTAGAGTCTGAGTTGGTTAGAGTATAGATTTACAAGTGACTTTGGTTTAATTCCAACTTACTTGTTGCTTATAGGTTACCAGACTCGTCCCGAGCCATTCGTAACCCCCAGTCGCTCAGGCAAGTTTTCTATCCGTTATACTGTTGTTGTGATGTATTTGTGTATATGCATGATCTTGCGTTAAATGCATAATTGTTATAGCAGATTCTTGCGATATATTGTAGCATGTTATATGGTACATATGCATGCCTTTTTCGTATTCTTGCCATATACATATCTGTTGGTTCAGTTGATAATACCTATGCTAGAGGATAGCAGTATTTTGCATATACCCTTATTATAAGGACCCAAAAGGTGAAAACATTTTCTAAAACCGGGAGTCGAGGATCCCGAGTAGATTTTGTATATATGTATATATATACATATATATTTATATATATATATATGGTTATAGTTTTCAAAACTATTAATCGAATAAGGTTTATTCGATAACTTTATTTTATTTAATGAATATTATTATGAATATTCATTCGAGGGCTTATGACTCTTTATATTATTTATTGAATATTATTTCGAATATTATTCGAGGGCTTATGACTCTTTTATATTATTATTGGATATTACTTGGATATTCATTTGAGGATGTATGACTCCTTTATTTTATGAATATTATTTATAATATTCATTCGAGGTATTATGACTCCGCTTATTACTGCAATATATTCTTTATTTTATTAAAGAATAAGGTGTTAATAATCAAACTTATTTTCGATTATTCAAATAAAGATAGTACTTTCGTATAAGTATATCTTTGGTTATTTAATACTCGTTTCAAGTATAAGTTTTAATACTTCTACTTCAATTATTTTTATAAAGATTATTCTTTATGGGAATATTATTTAAATAATAATATTCAGACATTTTCTAAATATACTGGGGACTGATTTACTTCATTAAATCAGCTTTACTCCAAACACTCTTTAAAGTGTTTTCGAGTCTTCAAAATGATTTTTAAAAGTTAGAGCCGATCCCAAAACTCATTTTTATATTTAAGATCTTCCTTTTTAAGGGGATTTAAATACTCGCTCAAAACCTGAGGGATCCGGCTCTGTGGTGTATTTTATATTCGCAACAAGGTTGCAGTTTTGGTAAATGAATTGATTACTTACCCAACGTTCGGGAAGTAAGTCCATCTATTGAGTCGGCATAAGCAACATGGGCTCAGTGGGCGTCCATGATAGTGTAAGTGGCTCAGTGGGAGTCCATCAAATGCATAAGTGGCTGAGTGGCAGTCCAGCATAAGGTCCTATTGAGACCAGGGTGATGACCAGTGGGGAATTCGTCCATCTACTAGTAGAAAAGGTTACTTATTGGTATCTTTGCCTGATCAGCGAGATACCTGATTTATGCCAAAATTCTTTTCATTTCCCAAAATTTATTAGATGTTTCAAACTCTGTTCATACTTTACATGACAGAGGTTTTCAGGAAATGTATAAAGAAGATGTATATGTGGATATATATATATATATATATATATATATATCAGAACTTAATGAAGTATATCATAACTTCATTTCCTTTAATAATATTTCAAAGGTTTAATCTATTCAAATCTTGTCTTGTAGTCTCATCTATGTGATGAACTGGTAAAAGCTCATTATATTTTGAACAGTGGTAGTTCAAGTAGCTTTATAAATGATATAAGTGTAGTGAAGTATTTGGTAACTTCGTCCCTTGTTTTTACTTATATCTAGTAAGTAATTATCTTACACTTGATAAAAGATTCTAGTAAGTATTCATTTAGATACTTATATTATTGTTATCACTTTATACTATCTTGCGAGCTGTAAGGCTCACTCTTGCTTTATTTCTTTATCACACAACAACAGTTAGGAAAGATGGCCAGACTCCAGCAGACCCAGCGCAAGCGCGTGGGAAGCGTCTCGCGTCTTCCCGATGATGTTGTAGCTGCTATAGCTGCAGAGGTAGATCTATTGTAGATCAGACCATCTACTCTTGAGAATCAATTATGTATAATTATAATTTGTGGCAGATAATGGCAATTAACTGTAAATTTATCAAGTAATCATTTTGGGTTGTAATAACTTTTAAATTGTGGATTCAAAGACTTGTACTTATTTCAATTTCATCTCTGAGACTATAACGGATTGTGGTGTGTGTTAGTGTGGGGTCACAGCATAAGGTTATTTTTATTAATTGAGTGAAGTGATATTGTGGAAAGAAAGACCGTGACGACCCGGGTCCCCGACCCCGGATCTGGGGGTGTTACAGAAATGGTATCAGAGCCAAGCGTTATAAACCTCAAAGATGATGCGTCGATATAATAACAAACTCACAAAGATAATAAGAACTCTTGCCAAGTTCATGGTCGGACTACTTAAAGTAGTGCTGACAGTTAAAACCCTTACGGGAACCCTTATAAATATCATGATAGTAACTTAGCTCGTTTAATGTGTAGGCGCCTGAGATAGAGGACCCTGAGATGTTCGAGCGTGAGCATGATGAGGCACTGCTAGATGTTGAGGATCAGGAGGAGCCTGAGATGGAGGAGGATGAGGAGGACCCCTCAGAGGAGTCAGAGACGGAGGTCATTGCTATTTCAGATGAGGAGGACCCCTCAGAGGAGTCAGAGACAGAGGTTATTGCTATTCCAGATGAGGAGGACCCGGATGAGGTCCCAGTAGCTGAGGAGCGTGTTGGACCTATGGTAGTGTATGATGGTACCCCATTACCCACACTTCCGGTGGTCAGAGCCCCTACCCCTCCACCACTATCCTGGATTCCCGATGATGACAGCTCAGAGACCCATACTTCCGAGCCTAGGCAGACCGAAGAGGCACCCTCAGCGGCTCCGGATTCACCACCTCTTGACCCTGCCCACAGGCAGTCTTCGTTAGCTCATGGATATGTTCAGGATGTTTTGAGGACCCG
Organism: Apium graveolens; assembly: GCF_009905375.1. Taxonomy (NCBI): domain Eukaryota; kingdom Viridiplantae; phylum Streptophyta; class Magnoliopsida; order Apiales; family Apiaceae; genus Apium; species Apium graveolens. The sequence goes on from NC_133653.1 coordinate 111,131,126, forward strand.
AGTGGCTGTTGCCGAGGCCCGACTAGATGAGGCCAGGAGGGAGTTAGATGCGGAGAGGGCGGGTAGGCGTACCCGAGCTTATGAGACTAGGGCTTCTATACCCCGATCCTTGAGGAGGGAGCTTACGGGGATAGAGCTCACATCCCGAGCGAGGCTCGGATCGCTCCAGGGGGACAGGCATGGTAGGATCTCCAGGCGGCAGGCCGACTATATCTTCCATCGTGCGATGAAAAGGGTATGGGAGCTGACCCGCTCCGGTGTATGATTCAGGATTGATGATGGAATAGTCTAGTTGTCTAGTTAGCCGAGGCCTTAGTAAGAGCCAATTTTCCGGGATAGTTGACTTGTATATAGCATCCCTTTTTCTGACTAGACAGATAGACTCTTGTGTATCACTTTTGGGACAGATGACTGTAGCACTGTTGTACTTTTGACCAGATCAAACTATGTATTTCTCGTATTATGTATATATTTGTTTCCTTCGGTTCAGTTCATTAGTGACGGGATCACTGTTTTTATCATTATTATTACTGCACTTCGTATTAGAACTTTCTTAAAATAATAGAATTGCGATATACGTTCTCCCTATTATAAGAGCTGTGCAAGGCACAATGTTGTATATGATTGTGACCTAACGTTGAATTTCCCAATAATTTTTTTTTATTATCAGAATCATGCCGCCAAGAAAGATTGGAACTAGGGCGAACCCTGGATCTGAGGACCAGGGAAGCCATAACCAGGATGATAGGAACCAGGAACACAGTGAAGAGGAAGATGAGGATTATGTGGAACAGGATGACTCCCTGTATGAAGAGGAAGAGGAAACATATGATGTTGAGGGATTTGAGATAGAGGCTGAAGAAGGAGAAACCGAGGTTGAGCAAACAGTACCAAACCCAGGCATGGATGCCATGGGCCAGTTCATGTAACTCCTAAGGCAGAATTTGGAACGTCAACCCAACCCACCCCCTCAAGGAAATAACAATACTGTGGCAAACTCTTTCAGGGCTTTTAAGTCCCTTAAGCCCCCTGAGTTCCACGGATCAGCCGACCCAGTTGAGGCAAGGGCATGGTTAAAGGAAATGGAGAAATCCTTTGAGATCTTGAGTACCGATGAGGCACAGAAGACTGTATTTGCTACCTACCTTCTGAAAGGAGAAGCTAACTACTGGTGGGAGGCCAAGAAAAACATGGAGGCAGATGCTATTATAACCTGGGAGAGATTTAGTCAGTTGTTTCTGGGAAAGTATTTCCCGAGGTTTATGGAAAACCAGATGGAGCTCAAGTTCTTGGAGCTAAAGCAGAATAACTTGTCTGTAGCAGAGTACGAAGCGAAATTTACTGAGTTATCAAGGTTTGTGCCGGAGTTTGTGAGCACCGAGGAAAAGAAAGCTAGGAGGTTTCAGCAGGGACTGAAACCGTGGATTCAGAATAGGGTGGCAATCCTTGAGCTTACGGAACTTGCCACTCTGGTGCAAAAGGCAACGATTGTAGAAGTCGAAAGTGAACAGATGCAGAAGGAAAGAGAGAAGAAAGGAATAAAGAGGAAAAGCATGAGCATGGGTGGAGGTTCCGCAGGAAGGAGCTTCCCAACTAGATTTAATCGAGGAGCAGTGTCCCTACCAGGAAGGAACACTGGGTTTAAGCAGCCAATGAGTGTGAGTGTGAGCCAAGGCGGCCAGAAATCAAGAATGTCCTATCCCAACCAGTCTCGACCCCCATTGCCAGCCTGTAACATATGTGGAAGGAATCACACTGGGGAGTGTAAAGGAAAGACAGTAACCTGCTTTAAGTGCGATCGGGAAGGCCACTATTCAACTAAGTGCCCATCATCAACCCCTGCCGTCATTCCAACCACCACTTGTCATCAGTGTGGACGCCCAGGTCATTGGAAGAGGGAATGCCCAATGAACAAACCAGCAGCTTCGGGAGCAAACAGGGCTGCTTCTAATAAGCCACCTACTGCGAGGACTTTCAACATGACAGTCCAGGATGCTATGAAAGATTCAGATGTGATAGCAGGTACCCTTTCTCTAAATTCAGTTAGTGCAAATGTTTTATTTGATTCGGGAGCAACTAAATCTTTTATATCAAAGGACTTTGCGCGTAAGTTGAGACTTAAGGCTGAACCCTTGATAGAACCCTTGCAAGTAGAAATAGCCAATCATGAAATTATTCCTGTTAACCAGATTCACCCCGCCTGTGAGATAGGCATAGGGGAGCAATCTTTTAGTGTTGATCTGATTCCCTTTAAATTAGGGGAGTTTGATGTAATTTTGGGAATGGACTGGCTATCTAGCAATGATGCTCAGATAGACTGTAAAGGGAAGAAAGTTAAGCTAAATGTCCCAGGGAAGAAAGAAGTTATATTTAGAGGAAAGAGGCAGATGCAGAAATTTTTGACCATGGCCCAGGCTAAAAGGATGCTACGAAAAGGAAATGAGGCCTACCTAGCGTATGTGGTGGACACGCAGAAGGAGGTGCCCAACTTAAAAGATATTCCAGTAGTCAACGAATTTGAAGATGTATTCCCACAAGACCTTCCAGGATTACCACCCGATAGAGTGATTGAATTTGCTATTGAGTTGGCCCCGGGGACGGCGCCAGTTTCAAAGGCACCTTACCGGTTAGCCCCGTTAGAAATGAAGGAATTAGCTATCCAATTGCAGGAACTCTTGGATAAGGGTATGATAAGACCCAGTGTGTCTCCGTGGGGAGCACCAGTTTTATTTGTTAAGAAGAAAGATGGGAGCATGAGGTTGTGCATAGACTATCGAGAGTTGAACAAGCTAACCATAAAGAACAGGTACCCATTACCTAGAATAGACGATCTGTTCGACCAGCTAAAGGATGTTGTTTATTTTTCCAAGATCGACCTGAGAACTGGATATCACCAACTAAAGATTAAACCCGAAGATATTTCCAAGACAGCGTTCCGTACCAGGTATGGGCATTATGAGTTCTTGGTAATGTCCTTTGGATTAACCAACGCCCCAGCGGCTTTCATGGATTTAATGAATAGAGTTTTTAAGAAGTACTTGGACAAATGTGTGATAGTTTTTATCGATGATATTTTGATCTACTCAAGGATTGAGACAGAACATGCAGAGCATTTGAGGATAGCTCTAGGAATACTCAGAGAAGAACAGTTATATGCCAAATTCTCGAAGTGTGAATTCTGGCGGAATGAAGTACAGTTTTTAGGACATGTGATCAATAAAGAAGGAGTATTGGTCGACCCCTCCAAGATAGAGGCGGTCTCAAATTGGGAAAGGCCAACCACACCCACAGAGGTAAGGAATTTTATAGGATTGGCCGGCTACTATCGTAGATTTATACAGGACTTTGCGAAGATCGCAGCCCCTTTGACACGACTTACTCGTAAGACAGAGAAGTTTGAATGGACGGAGAGATGCGAGAACAGTTTTCAGGAATTAAAGAAAAGGTTGATAACGGCTCCGATATTGGCATTGTCGGACGGAAAAGGAGATTTTGTGATATATAGTGACGCGTCGCACAAAGGATTAGGATGTGTGCTTATGCAGCACGATAAAGTGATTGCGTATGCATCGAGACAATTGAAGGAATACGAGGTTAGATATCCTACTCATGACTTTGAGCTCGCGGCAATAGTATTTGCCTTAAAATTTGGAGGCACTACTTGTATGGAGAGAAGTACGAGATTTTCACAGACCATAAGAGCCTCAAGTACATATTTACGCAGAAAGAGCTCAACAAGCGCCAGAGGAGATGGTTAGAACTAATCAAGGACTATGATTGTGAGATTCTTTATCATCCAGGGAAAGCCAATGTGGTGGCTGATGCCCTTAGTAGAAAGGAAAGACTCGGAATGATAACGACTTCGGAAGAATTGATAAGGGATTTTGAGAAAATGGAAATAGAAGTAAAGGTAACCGAAACCGGAACTGAAAAGCTTTTTGAGATCTCAATGCAACCAGAGTTATTGGAAAAGTCAGATTGTGCCAGGAGAAAATAATGAATGAAGGTAGAGAGTCAATGACTGGAGAGGAGATCCATACTGAGAAATATAATAAAGGGATAATGAGGTACTCCTACCGGATTTGGGTTCCGAATGTTCAAGAGCTTAAAGATGAGATATTGGATGAAAGCCATAGTTCAAGGTATTCCATTCACCCGGGAAGTACCAAGATGTATAGGGATTTGAAGGAATATTATTGGTGGCCCAATATGAAGAGGGACGTAGCAGAATGGGTAAACAAATGTTTGACTTGCCAAAGGGTAAAAGCAGAGCACCAGAGACCCAGTGGACTCTTACGACCCCTGGAGATTCCCGAATGGAAATGGGAACAGATAGCGATGGATTTTATTGTAGGCTTTCCAAGGACGAAAGCCAATCACGACGCCATTTGGGTAATTATAGACCGACTGACAAAGCCAGCTCATTTCATTCCTATCAATGAGAGATACACAGTCGATAGACTGGTGGATATTTACCTTAAGGAAATAGTAACGCGACATGGAGTCCCAGCATCCATTGTCTCAGACCGAGACCCCAGGTTCAACTCCAGATTTTGGAGGAGCTTTCAGGAATGTGCGGGGACCAAGTTAAATATGAGTATCACGTACCATCCCCAGACGGATGGGCAGAGTGAAAGGACCATCCAGACACTAAAGGATATGTTGAGAGTCTGTGCAATAGACTTTAAAGGGAGTTGGGATGATCACTTGCCGTTGATCGAGTTTTCTTATAACAATAGCTTTCATGCTAGCATCGGAATGCCGCCTTATGAGGCCCTGTACGGAAGAAGGTGTCGATCTCCCTTATACTGGGATGAAGTAGGAGAGCGGAAGATGCTCGGACCCGAAGTGGTCCAAAGGACCAAAGATATAGTGGATATTATCAGAGGGCGACTTGTAGCAGCCCAAGACAGACAGAAGAAATATGCAGACCTAGCCCGAAAGGACAAGGAATATGAAGTAGGGAACTTAGTACTGCTAAAGGTATCCCCTTGGAAGGGATTAATGAGGTTCGGAAGGAAAGGAAAACTAAGCCCAAGATACATTGGACCTTTTGAGATATTAAGATGGATTCGAAAGTTAGCTTACGAGCTAGCCTTACCCCCTAATTTGTAAGCAAGTTCATAACGTGTTCCACGTATCAATGTTAAGGAAGTGTAATTCGGATGCCAGACAAATAGGGGCATATGAGCGCATAGACATGTAACCAGACGTAACCTATATGGAGCAACCAGGAAGGTTATAGAGTGAAAAGGAACAAGCGCTTAAGAGAAGGATTATCAAACTAGGCAGAGTTTGGTGGTAGGACCACAACATGGGAAAATTTACTTGAGAGTTAGAAAGTGTAATGCTAAGAGAGTATCCCTATTTATTTTCTATCTGATTCCGGGACGGAATCCTTTTAAGGAGGGGAGACTGTAATAACCCCAATTTTTGGGAAATTTTTGAAACTCTTATGAATAGTGTTTTTGCTGAATGAGAAAACTTTTCATGCCACACTATGTAGGGGTTCTGATATGGATATTCTGAGATTTTATTAGTACTTTATATGAGATATAAGTGTATGTAAAGATCGTTAGAATCCAAATCCGAACACTTTGATTTTTCCCGGAAATACACTAGATACGGAAAGAATTGAGAAAAAGGTAACAGGATAAAAAGAATTTAAATTAAAGGATTATAAGAGAGGATCATAAAAATGAATATAATCTATTGAGAAAGGTTAAGGGAACCCAAGTAATAAGATCCCGGGTATGATCCCTCAAACGATAAACGAAAACGAAAGTTAAGCGAACCGTATAACAGATCAACGGTCATTAGGCAAACAATTAGAAAGTTAATCAAAGGAATTAGAGAGAGTGATGTCACCCAACCAATGAGAGGAGGACAAAGAGGGAAGGATGACATCACATCATGACATAGGCATGACATGGGAAGGAAGGAGATGTGGTGGCTTTTTAACCACACAAAATCAAGGGCAACTAGGTAATTTACTAAAACAAAAACAAAATCAAACCAACCAAGCCAAGCAAATCATTTTCATCAAAACACAAAAATCATTCTCTCATCCAAGCAAGCTTGCTCTCGGCTTTTACTGTTGCAAAAGGGCAAGAAATTCAAAACTCAAGATCCAAGCTTCCTAAATTGGTGAGTTAATTCCCTAATCATCTTTATGCTTAGTTAGGGCTATATCATGAGTTTAAGCCATCAATTCCTTCTCAATCTTCTTTATTTAATCAATGAAGAAGACAATGAATAGTGTTTTCAAGTTTTTAACTTGAAATTTTTCTTGATTTCCTTGAAGATCCAAGCATTCCTAAGACTTCTCAAGGCTTCTTAAGGCTTCCTAGCTCCTCCCACCACTTCGAGGAAGGTATATCATCTCCAAACCCTAGATTCCTATGTATTATAAGATGATTTTTGATTATTATGGTGATATTGTAGCTTAATGGTTGTGGTTAGAGTTTGGGTTGAAATGGTATTGAATCGGAATGGTAAATCTTGTTGTTTTGGTTAAAAGAATGTAGTATAGTTAAATTCAAGCTTAGGCATAAGTATGAATGTTAAAATTGAATTGGTTGGGGCTGATATGATGTGATAAGGATGGATGTTGGTTGTATGTTTGATTTGAGGTTGAATTGGGTTGGTTTTGAATGGTTTTAAATTGGGAAATCGCGTAAACATAGCCGTCGTAATGTCCGATTTTCTTTAGACTGTTTTTGTGCATAACATTAGGACCCGAGAACCCCCTCCTAGATTATTACCATTGCCATGTTTAGATAGTTCGTGTTACGAGCTTCGTTTTGATATGTAGTTCGTTCGATTCCGATGCACGGTTTAGGAGAAACGACCGTTTCAAGTAACGGCGTTTCACGAACGAAACTTTTCCCCTCGCCTTACTTTGAAACATAGGTTAAAGACCAAAAAGGGTTAATTAATGTATGAAACATTTATGGTAAGTGTGTTAGGCAGTTAGTAAGACACTCGCGAAGGAATCGCCTTAAAACTCGTAAAGGTTAAATTACTAAAAATGGTGGAGCCGAGGGTACTCGAGTGACTTAAGAGAATTAGTAAGCGCAAAACGAGCGTTAGAGTCTGAGTTGGTTAGAGTATAGATTTACAAGTGACTTTGGTTTAATTCCAACTTACTTGTTGCTTATAGGTTACCAGACTCGTCCCGAGCCATTCGTAACCCCCAGTCGCTCAGGCAAGTTTTCTATCCGTTATACTGTTGTTGTGATATATTTGTGTATATGCATGATCTTGCGTTAAATGCATATTTGTTATAGCAGATTCTTGCGATATATTGTAGCATGTTATATGGTACATATGCATGCCTGTTTCGTATTCTTGCCATATATATATCTGTTGGTTCAGTTGATAATACCTATGCTAGAGGATAACAGTATTTTGCATATACCCTTATTATAAGGACCCAAAAGGTGAAAACATTTTCTAAAACCGGGAGTCGAGGATCCCGAGTAGATTTTGTATATATGTATATATGTACATATATATTTATATATATATATGGTTATAGTTTTCAAAACTATTAATCGAATAAGGTTTATTCGATAACTTTATTTTATTTAATGAATATTATTATGAATATTCATTCGAGGGCGTATGACTCTTTATATTATTTATTGAATATTATTTCGAATATTATTCGAGGGCTTATGACTCTTTTATATTATTATTGGATATTACTTGGATATTCATTTGAGGATGTATGACTCCTTTATTTTATGAATATTATTTATAATATTCATTCGAGGTATTATGACTCCGCTTATTACTGCAATATATTCTTTATTTTATTAAAGAATAAGGTGTCAATAATCAAACTTATTTTCGATTATTCAAATAAAGATAGTACTTTTGTATAAGTATATCTTTGGTTATTTAATACTCGTTTCAAGTATAAGTTTTAATACTTCTACTTCAATTATTTTTATAAAGATTATTCTTTATGGGAATATTATTTAAATAATAATATTCAGACATTTTCTAAATATACTGGGGAATGATTTACTTCATTAAATCAGCTTTACTCCAAACACTCTTTAAAGTGTTTTCGAGTCTTCAAAATGATTTTTAAAAGTTAGAGCGGATCCCAAAACTCATTTTTATATTTAAGATCTTCCTTTTTAAGGGGATTTAAATACTCGCTCAAAACCTGAGGGATCCGGCTCTGTGGTGTATTTTATATTCACAACAAGGTTGCAGTTTTGGTAAATGAATTGATTACTTACCCAACGTTCGGGAAGTAAGTCCATCTATTGAGTCGGCATAAGCAACATGGGCTCAGTGGGCGTCCATGATAGTGTAAGTGGCTCAGTGGGAGTCCATCAAATGCATAAGTGGCTGAGTGGCAGTCCAGCATAAGGTCCTATTGAGACCAGGGTGATGACCAGTGGGGAATTCGTCCATCTACTAGTAGAAAAGGTTACTTATTGGTATCTTTGCCTGATCAGCGAGATACCTGGTTTATGCCAAAATTCTTTTCCTTTCCCAAAATTTATTGGATGTTTCAAACTTTGTTCATACTTTACATGACAGAGGTTTTCAGGAAATGTATAAAGAAGATGTTTATGTGGATATATATATATATATATATATATATATATCAGAACTTAATGAAGTATATCATAACTTCATTTCCTTTAATAATATTTCAAAGGTTTAATCTATTCAAATCTTGTCTTGTAGTCTCATCTATGTGAAGAACTGGTAAAAACTCATTATACTTTGAACAGTGGTAGTTCAAGTAGCTTTATAAATGATATAAGTGTAGTGAAGTATTTGGTAACTTCATCCCTTGTTTTTAATTATATCTAGTAAGTAATTATCTTACACTTGATAAAAGATTCTAGTAAGTATTCATTTAGATACTTATATTATTGTTATCACTTTATACTATCTTGCGAGCTGTAAGGCTCACTCTTGCTTTATTTCTTCATCACACAACAACAGTTAGGAAAGATGGCCAGACTCCAGCAGACCCAGCGCAAGCGCGTGGGAAGCGTCCCGCGTCTTCCCGATGATGTTGTAGGTGCTATAGCTGCAGAGGTAGATCTATTGTAGATCAGACCATCTACTCTTGAGAATCAATTATGTATAATTATAACTTGTGGCAGATAATGGAAATTAACTGTAAATTTATCAAGTAATCATTTTGGGTTGTAATAACTTTTAAATTGTGGATTCAAAGACTTGTACTTATTTCAATTTCATCTCTGAGACTGTAACGGGTTGTGGTGTGTGTTAGTGTGGGGTCACAGCATAAGGTTATTTTTATTAATTAAGTGAAGTGATATTGTGGAAAGAAAGACCGTGACGACCCGGATCCCCGACCCCGAATCTGGGGGTGTTACACTAATGGTTGCAATAACCCACTCGGACGTTGATGCTCTGCTTTAACTCGCTGGCATGTGTAGCATTTACTCACCCATTCTGCTATCTCCTTCTTCATATTCGGCCACCAAAAGTTTTCCTTCAAATCGCGATACATTTTCGTGCTTCCTGGATGAATGGAATACTTCGAATTGTGCGCATCTCGCATAATTTCTTCTTTTAATTCAGCCACGTTAGGGATCCAGATTCTTGACGCAAAACGTAAAATTCCTTCATTATCTTTCTGAGTAGTAATATCTTCTCCAGTTAAGTTGTCGTCTTGACTCATCACTTTATCTTGACAATGGCGAATCTTTTCTAGCAACCCTGGTTGAAAAGTCATAGCGTAAATAGTTCCTGCAGATTCATGAGGAATACGAATCTCAATTTCCAATTTTTCGAATTCTTTAACCAATTCTTCACATGAAGTTAACCGATTCAATCTTTCTTTTCTGCTTAGTGCATCTGCTACAACATTTGCTTTTCTTGGATGATAACTGATTGTAACATCATAATCTTTAATTAATTCCAGCCATCGACGTTGTCGCATGTTTAGTTCCTTTTGCGTGAAGATATACTTCAGACTTTTATGATCCGTGTAGATTTTGCATTTTTCACCATACAGATAGTGTCTCCAAAGCTTCAATGCAAATACAATTGCTGCCAATTCCAGATCATGCGTAGGATATTTCTGCTCATGAGGTTTAAGTTGTCTCGACGCATAGGCAATGATGTTACCATATTGCATCAACACACATCCTAAACCGCGATATGAAGCGTCACTGTAAATAACAAAATTTCCTTGCTCGTCTGGCAGTACTAATACTGGTGAAGTCACTAACCGATTCTTCAATTCTTGAAAACTTTCTTCACACTTACTATTCCATTCAAACTTTTCACTTTGTCGAGTTAACTTGGTCAGCGGTGTCGCTATCTTCGCAAAATCTTTGACAAATCTTCGATAATATCCTGCCAATCCTAAGAAACTTTGAACCTCTGTCGGCGTCTTTGGTCTTTCCCAATTCAACACAGTTTCAATCTTTGCTGGATCAACTTGAATGCCTTCTCTACTGATGATATGCCCTAGAAACTGCACTTCTTTCAACCAAAATTCACATTTTGAAAATTTTGCATAAAGCTGCTCCTTTCGTAATATCTCCAATGTCGTTCTTAAATGCGCTGCATGCTCTTCTTCCGTCTTTGAGTAGATCAAGATGTCATCAATAAATACAATGATAAACTTATCCAAATACTTCTTGAATATTCGATTCATCAAATCCATAAATGCTGCAGGTGCATTCGTCAATCCAAAAGCCATCACAAGAAATTCATAGTGTCTGTACCTCGTTCTAAACGCTGTCTTTGGAATATCTTCGGCCTTGATCTTTAACTGATGATAGCCTGATCGTAAGTCGATTTTCGAAAACCATGCTGCTCCTTTTAGTTGATCAAATAAATCATCGATGCGAGGTAAAGGATATTTATTCTTGATAGTTAACTTGTTCAGCTCACGATAATCAATACACAGTCGCATACTACCATCCTTCTTTTTCACGAACAATACTGGCGCACCCCATGGGGATACACTTGGCCTTATAATTCCTTTGTCAAGAAGTTCTTGCAACTGCTTTGCTAATTCCCTCATTTCAACAGGTGCCATTCGATATGGAGCTTTCGAAATTGGTTCGGTCCCTGGCATCAAGTCAATAGTGAACTCGATTTTTCGATCTGGTGGAAGTCCTGGTAATTCGTCTGGAAAAACATCAAGAAATTCACAAACTACAGGAATATCTTCAATCTTCAAATTTCCCTTATCAGCATCCCGTACATAGGCTAAATAAGCTTGACATCCTTGACGTAGCAATCTTCTCGTCTGCATTATTGATAGGAATTTCTGCTTTTGCTTCTCACCTTTAAATATTACCGTTTCATTTTCTTCAGTTTGTAATTTCACTCTCTTATTCGCACAGTCAATTTGAGCATTATTACTAGATGGCCAATCCATTCCTAAAATAACATCAAACTCCCCTAACCTAAAAGGTATCAAATCAACTGAAAAATGACATCTCCCTATCTCAATATCACAACTCGGGCATACTCGATCTACTGCAACCTGATCATTATTCGCTAATTTTATGACTAACACTTCATCCAACCACTGAACCTCACAATCTATCTTAGAGATAAAAGCTTCAGAAATAAAAGATCTAGTAGCTCCTGAATCAATCAATACCAAAGCATTTACGGAATTTACAGGGAGTGTACCTGCAACCACATTCGGACTCTGTACCGCTTCCTTCATTGACATGTTGAAAGTCCTTGCTCTGGGCTGATTTTGCTGTGGTAGTGGAGGTGGAGGTAATGCTAAAACTCTTGGAATACTAGCAGCCATTGCAATTCCTCTGCAGTCTCTGGTGATATGTACTTTTCTCCCACATTGAAAATAAGTAACTTCTGCTTTTCCCATCGGACATTCTCCAGAATAGTGTCCCCTTTGCTTGCACTTGAAACACGTGACATTTGGCTTGTTGCAAATTCTCGTATGCTTTCTACCACACATTCTGCAATCAGGTACAGGCGGTCGAATAAGCCTTTGCTGAGTTGGGGTAGGTAGTCGATTACCCATCCTCTGGTTGTTTTTTTCTGGCCTCCTAAAGTTTACTTTTCCTCGAGCTTGAAATCCCGGCCTTTTGTTGAAACGATTCTAAAAATTCCCTGGTCCTTTCTTTTTCTGAGCTGCTTCGCTTTCTCCTTCAATAATCATAGCCTTCTGAATAACAGTCGTATAAGTTGTCAATTCAAACACAGTTACCCTGCTACAAATCCATGGTTTCAGTCCTTGCTGAAATCTCTTGGCCCGCTTCTCGTCCATATCCACCTGCTCTGGAACAAACCTTGCCAATTCAGTAAACTTGGTTTCATAATCCGCAACCGATAAGTTATCTTGTTTCAGCTTCAGGAACTTGATCTCCATCTGGTTCTTCATAAAATGAGGAAAATATTTCTCCAAGAAAAGATCAGTGAATCTATTCCAGGTCACCACGCCTTCTTCTTCCAAAGCTTTCTTCGATTCCCACCAGTAATTAGCTTCGCCTTTTAGGAAATAGCTAGCAAAATCCACCTTCTGCTCTTCCTCAACCTTTACCAACGAAAAAGCCTTTTCCATCTCTTTCAGCCAAGCTCTCGCTTTTGTAGGATCCGTGGAACCCATAAATTCCGGTGGCTTCACCGACTGAAATTGCTTGAAAGTAGTCGTAGGTGCTGCTGGTGGTATTTGATGTCCTGGATGAGCGGCTTGCTGTAACATCTGTTGCTGGAACTGCTGTTGTTGCTGCTGCATTTGTTGTTGCATCATCAACATCTGCTGTTGCATGAGATTAAACATCTGATCCATCTGTTTATTATTGTTTTGGCCCTCGGTGTTTCCATTCGATGAGTCGGGTTGTGCTTTTCTTTTAGGTGCCACCTTTCTGGTAAATAAACAATGAGTCTTCTTTAATAACAGTATATTAAACATGTATTAAAACAGTCGATTTGAGAAAATAAAACAGCTTATTAAATAATTGAATAGATAAAACAGTATGATATGCTTTTTAAAATTTTTTTTTTTAAAACATAAGGGTACAACATGATCGTAAATAAAACAACATTTGTAAATATGCAATGGTACTGAAATAAATATAAATGATTAAATAACTGGAAATAAAATAAAGAAAACGTGCAAAAGATCATCTCGTATATATATATAGGTAGAACACCAGATACAGGTGTCAGTGCTTGATACAAAAACCTATGATATAACAGTCATACTGCTACTACTACTATCGGTCAAAGTCAGTAATTACACTCATACAAACTAGTCATACAATACTATACTGCCTCTATCTACAAAATATATATAATACAACACTCATCGATCTGCTAATCTCAAAATCCTGGTGGTACGTGGCTCAACTCCTCCTGCAATGCCTCAGTAAGTCCCAATGCTCTGCGATATGCTATCTCCGCGCTAAGATCCTGCTGTCTCAAATCAATAAGCTGCTGCGAGCTAATCCGGTGAATCTGATGTAACCTCTCTCTCAGTATATAATCTGGTCGTAATGCTCTAACATGACCATCTGTCTGCGTCTCATACAATCCAAGGATCTCTCTACACTGGTTCTGCCATCTAATCCTCTCCTCTCTCTCTTCCTGAAAACACTGATAAGTCACGGTATGATGCTCACGAAGATCAGTGCTGGAACCTTGAGAAGGTAATGGTCCATCTACCACGATCTCATCCATAAACTCCGGTTGAGGAAACTGATAAACTCCCGAAACAGGTGCATAAATGGCTAAAGGGGGCAGGAAATAAGACAGGCTGCTCCATAGGCGCATACACTGGCGGCTCTGCCTCTGGCTCCATCTGTGGCATCTCTGGAATCTCGACTGGTGGCATCGGAATCTGAGGCTCTAAATCCTCCCACTGCGGAAGATCAACCATATCAGGAATATCAAACATCAGAAACTCTAATGGTGGAATATCTGGTATCTCTGGCTCAAAGTATGGAAAATAATCTGCAAAACCTGGTACCTCTGGGGGAAGTGGTATCTCTGGTGTTGGCTCAGGTGGCAATGGAGGTAAGATCTGCTCTGACACTGGGGCTACTACCGGTGCATCCACTGGATCTGTCTCGGTCCTCTCCGTAGACGATGATAAAGAAGCCATCTAATATACATAAAAATAATAACATAAAAACAATCAAATCACAATCCTACAACTCATAACTTCTAATCACATAGACAAACAATCCTAACACTCTTACTCTCATCCTATCTCATTTTCCTATCTTATCTTAACCCTAACGTTCTTGTTTTCAAAGGTCAAACCTAAGCTCTGATGCCAAATATAACACCCTCCAAATCTGGGGTATAGATTTGGGGCATTATTAACAATAATTACCAACTATTCCTGCACAAGCGGAATATAAATATAATAATTACCCCGAACTATCACTACTCAGGATCTTTTAAGGTCTGAGTTTGAAAACAAGAATTACGCACTACACTTTATTACAAACCCAACTAAATAAAACCTGTCTCAAGAACTATCTTTGATACAAAACTTTATTCTATCTACAGTTTCACTACACAACTTTTATTCAAACTACACAAGACTTTTATTCAACCCAACATTACTACTTATCCTGCTACACCTGATGTGGCAATTCAAAGCTCTCTTCGGGAATAGGAAGGAACACTCTTGGTATAAGAGGGTCCCGCTGCTTGACTCGCTTCTTGACTATGCGGGTCCTGATGGGTTTCATTCTCTACCTTAACTGTAAAACAATAGGAGTAACAATAAAAAGGGATGAGTCAAAATTGCTCAACAAGCCTGCAAAAATATATATATGGTATAGAGAAAGAGAAATGAGAGAAACAATAAGCTACTGGTTGTAACAACCATCTGTATCTGTATCGAATAGTAATTTATCAATGATGGCGAGTGCCAAATGAACAAGACTGGAAACAAGAACCAACATATGCACTATAATCTGCTGATCAGTCAGAATATAGTGCGGATCTATACCCAAGTGCATAGACCCAACCAACATAAGGAGTACTCAGGCAACTATGGCCTATTAATTAATGGTCTGGGAAAAACCCAGCCTTTATAGTAACTATCCAGTCCAAGGCTGAGCATCCGGAACAATCGGTATGCTATTGATATATACCAACACCAGGATATACCAGAGTATATGTAGGGTAAATGAATTGAAATATGAACAGGGAATTCAATAAATTGGGTAAATCAAGAATTGAAATGAAACTGGAACAAGCAATAATAAATGGGTAACAGTGTATATGAACAATCATTATCAAAGAGAATTGATACGATAGAAAAGAAATATAAATCATTATTCTGAATTTAGAATAGGGGAAAAACTTGCCTTGCGCGTACTTAACCTGGTTTAACTTACTACCTTCTGACCCTAGCTTGCTCTGCCTTGCTAACACTGAACAAATCATGGAAAGATAGGTGTTTAGATAACTTACTATATACGTGTATCTTGAATTGATATCACGCAACCTTATCAGTCTACCCATGCGTTTCCATCTGACTCGCATATATATACATACATTTATACAGCACATCTATTCACATAATCACATAAAGCACGTAGCACGTAAAGCATATAATTAATTTCTAGATTTATAATTATTTTTAGAATCAATTATAGGCTTATACCTGCATTACTAGTCTTATCTGATTTTATTATAATTTTTCGGGATTTATTCGGTTCAATTATACCCCTATTAGGACTTACGAACTATCAATTATCACCAAACCACTCTTTTTCGAAAGAAATTATAACTTACAACTATTTTTATTGGATTCGTCTCATTTTTCTGAGTCTAGGGGTCTTCGTTTCACTTAAATCGGACTAACAGTTGAATTGTTATGAATTAAACACTGATGATTCAATTTATTATTCAATATAAATAATTATTACAACCTTTTAAATCCTAAAATAATTTTTAAATAATTATTTAAGAAAAATCAAAGTCAAAAATAATTTTTTTATAATTTTTGGAGTTAAAATGAAGAAGTTATGATTTATTGAAAATCATGTGATTAATTATCGAAATAATTAATCATTTTTTAAATATTTAATAAATAAATAACTAATAAATAATTAATAAATACTTATTTAATAATTTAAAATAATAAATCCCTAATTATTAGGATTAATCACAATTTATTATAATATTTATAACTTATCGATATTTATTCGATTGGATCGATTATTTACAAATAATCAATCAACTTAATTAACCGATACGCTATTTATCGAATAACTACGAATTATTCAAATTATAGATCACTTAACGATTAATTACTTGTATAACTACGAATTACTCGCAATTCCCGCATAATTATCGAATATTAAATTACTATCGAGACTTATACGATTCGCTAATCAATTAGTTACTAATATCTAATTATACGATACGAATAATTATTACAATATTAATCGAATAATAATTCTAATTATCTAATCATTATTTGCACTATTAACTAATTATTAGATTATTAATCACATTTCTTAATTATTTCTAATCCTTATTTATTAATTAATTACCTAAAAACTAATTAATTATCCAATTATTAATTAATTAAATAATTAATAAATAATTAGATAAATAATTAAATAAATAAATAAATTCGAATTTATAATTTAATAAAATAATTTAGAAATTAATAATACTATTTTCAGAATTTAAAATTAATTTTTAATTGATTTTTAGAATTAATAAATCTAGTTTCTGTTTTTATAAAATAGAATTAAATAATAAAAATTCAGAAACAGAAATCAGAAAAACAAATTGGGGGTTTTTGGATCGAAACCGGGTCGAAACCGGGTTACAACTGGGTCGTCTTCGACCCGATCGGGTCACGAACAACACCGGCCACTGCCCAGAATCCGACGCCGGCGGAGATTTTCCGGCGAGACGAAAACGTCCGATTCCATTCGTTCCTTCTGCGTTTTCGACGCACAGCAACACAACGACGCTCCCCTTCTGTTCCACCTTCGTCCTCGTTGACTTCAACAGCCGGAAACTTGAGAAACGCGGCGGCGGCGGCGGAACTCCGGCGAGCTCAAAATGTACACCAACCTCGACGAAACCGGTGCCAATCGACTCACAAAACGACGATCTACACGCTCGTAATCATCAAAACATCAAACAACAACCAGAAAATCAAACCCGAGTTCGCGATTAAAAACCCGAAAATATAAACTTTCAGTTCGATCAATCAAACATCAAAAACACTTACATAATCGAAAACTACAGATCATAAGCTTCAAAACGAGTACTTACACTAACGATTTGGACTCCGGAATCACGATGAAAATCAGCTTTGATTCTGTTGCCCTGTTCTTCACCAAACCCTAACCCTAATTCCTTTTCTTTTTCTTTTTATTTTTTCCTGATTTTTAATTGTAATTAACTGATTTAATTAATAATAATTCAGGTATTTATATTTATGAAGATAATACCCCTAAGTAAAATTAAGGGTCTAATTACACTCCTATTAAAAATATTTGGCCCCAATTTTTATAATTTTTGGGTATTATTATTGAATTTTTAAATGTCCAATAAATACAAAATAAGTACTAAAAATTACCAAAAATTGTGAAAAATACAAAAATACAAAGAAAAATGATATATGATAATTTCATGATCATATAAAAATAAAAATATAATTTTTGTGGGGTTTTTGGTACCCGAAGGGATCCGGAAAAGTCGTTTTTCGCGAAAAATGTCAATTGGTAAAACGTCTAGGGGTTCAGAATAGCGATATGGTATAGGGCATTTTTGGCAAAATAGGGCCAATGATTTTGTTTGAAATACGGGCTTTTAAAACATAGTTTTGAGCTGTACATGTTTTGATATAATATATATAACTGACGATAAAACGTTCAATAAATATCCAAAACACGTTTGGATCAAAACAGCCAACACATAACACATAGCAGTTAGGGTTTAACAACTTACACATTTAATCACATCATAATACACATAATTTATCATTATTATAATATAATACCAGCGTAATTCCTCGGTCGTTACAACAGTAATAAGACAAGATAATAAAACAAAACCTATCAAGTCTAATACTATGGTGCTTCACTACTCTATTCGAGCATCTTTGAATATCTTCATAATAGCATAAAAATGGCAATGCTTCTTTGTTCTCAAAAACCCAGTTGAATAGGCTTCCACATTTCTTTTGCAGACACTCGACGCATGTGACTGTGTTATCACTGTCAATAGATGTTTGAATTGATTATCCGTCGGGTACATGGTCATCCGTCGGGTTGCCTTGTTGATTATCCGTCGGGTAACTTTGTTGAACATCTGTCGGGTAGCTATTTGGCACTTGACTTCATTTCATTTATGCAGAATTACAAGGCATCATATATGTACAATTAATCAACCTATTCTGCATATCTAATTAAAGTCAACATGACTTATATGCTACTACAGAATCTATACAAAGGTGTTTGCAGAAATGTGCTACATGACTTATTGTTACATAAGCTACTCACTCGATGGATGTCAAATCATCATCCATAAGGACTGTATTGAGTCATCCGTCGGGACTATATTTGCTTATCCGTCGAATGCTACATAATACACTAAGTTGAATCTACTAATGTGTTTTGTTAATGAAATCATCAAGTTCCCAATATATTCCCAACAATCTCCCCCAATTTATGTCTACTAGAATTGTAGCCATAAATTAAGAGAAATTTGATGATAACAAAACACTCTAAAAATACAAATTTAATTGAAAGTAGATAAAACTGTAAAGTGCTGCAAATCATAAAATGTACAAAGATTTGCTCACAATCATTTTCAAGGTGCTCCTCTAGCCTGGTCAGATTAATCTATTTCCTTGATAATATGGATCTCTTTCCAAGCTTTCTGTTATTTTCTTCTGTCTGATTTTGGAGCTATCTGTGGAATTCCAGTTCATCAGATTCTGAGAGATTTAGCATTCCTTGCATTTCTAAAAGAGTCTCATTGCTAGAGATGCTCAACTGGTCTTCTAATCTGAAGAATCTTCTAACTCCCATATCATCCATGAATTCCATCAGCCAGTAGGGCCTTAGATGCACTCTACTTCCAGTGTAAGGAATAATTGGAGTCTTTGGGAGTGCATCTTTGGCTCTAATACTCCTCAGTTCTTCAATCTTCTTTAGAACTAGTCTTCTAGCTGTCACATTGAATCCAAAGTTCTTCTTGAAGGATGAATAAACCTTTATCGGCACATATTGGCTTTCTTGAAGGATCCTTTAAAGTGGCCATTAAATCTCTTTTCCTCCCTTGTACTTGAAAACTAACCTTTGAAGTAGATTCCTGTAGGCATCGATCCCTCTAACTTCTTCCAGTTCATCTAGATAGAAGTTTAGATATGAGAATTCCTTAATGTCACAGATGTACATGATGTCTCCCTTGTTGACTTTGGTTTGAGCTTTGGTTAGAGACTTGGATCTGAGAGTTGAGGGCTTCACATTCTTGACTGCTCTGGTCTTTGTCTTCTTTGGCCTCATGAAGTGAGGTAGATTGAGTTCAGGTATTGGTAGACTATCCCAGTCTATTGGCTCATCCTCTAGAATGATAGGTTCACCATGAAAATTCTTGGATGGATCTATCTTGAATTCTCCATGTGCCACAGAGGGCATGGATGTTTGCGTTGTTACAGATGTAGACTTATTGGGAAACTAATCTTCCATTTCCTTTTTATCAGAATCCACTTTTCTATTTGCATGAAGTTTGTATCTAAAACTTTTTCTCTGCTGTGATTCTTCTTGCATTTTCAGTTCCTTAGATTCAGTGGTTTCAGATGATTGTTCTAGAATTTGTTGTGTAGGTTTTACAGCTTGCAGCTTGTGTAATAACCCCAAAAAATTTTGGACTTTTTGTAAACCTTATGAATAGTGATTTTGCTGATTATGCTGAATAAGAAAACTTTTCATGCCACACAATGTAGCAGTTCTTTTATGGATATTCTGAGGTCTTATTAGTACTCTATATGGTATATAAGTGTATGTAAAGATCGTCAGAATCCAAATCCGAACACTTTGATTTTTCCCGAAAATCCACCAGATACCGAAAGAATTGAGTATAAGGTAACAGGATAAAAAGGATTTAAATTCAAGGATTATAAGAGGGGATCATAAAAGGAATATAATGTATTGAGAAAGGTTAAGGGAACCCAAGTAATAAAATCCCGGGTATGATCCCTCAAACAATAAACGAGAACAAAAGTTAAGCGAACCGTATAACAGATCAGCGGTCATTAGCCAAGTAATTAGGGGTTAATCAAAGAGGTTAATGGATGATGATGTCATCACACCAACAAGAGGAAGACAAGTGTAACAAGATGACATAAGCAGATGACAAGAGCATGACAAAGTGGGAAGGATTGGTTGGTTGATTGTGAGCCACACAATTTTTACCATGGTAACAATTTAATTAACAAACAAAAGGTAGCAACCAAGCCAAGGCAAAACAAATCACAAAACACAAATTAGAAGTTGACTTTTGCTTTCCAAGAACAAAAGCTCTCGGCCAAATCCAGAGCAGCAACTTCAAACTACCATATCTCCTTCAATACTCACTGAAATAGTATGTTCTATAGCTCTTTGGAAAGGTATTGAGATGGCCTACAACTCTTGTACAAAAGTCTCATCCAAATAAGCATGGTAAGAGCCTCGTTTTGACAGTTCTTTCAATCTGACTTTTAGAAACTTTAAAACCTAACTTTGTGTTCTTGATTTCTTTGGAAAGATCAAGCTTGTAGGAGGCTCCCTAAGACTTCCTAGCTACTCTAATCACTCCAAGGAAGGTATAACACCTCCAAAACCTAACTTTAATTTGAGTATTATGTTGGTTTTGATGGTTATAGTAAATGAGAAGCATGATGCTTGTGTGTTTAGAGTTTGGATTGGATTTGTAGTGATTTGGATGTTAAAATCTTGTTTATAGTTAATGAAACTTAAGTATAGCTAGAAGTTCATGTGTGGGGTTCTATAAATTGGAAAATCTTGAGGTTTGGGGACTGATGTAGTAAGGTTTGGATGAGGGTTGGTTGTATTGTTGGTTGTGAGTTGAATGGTGGTTGTTTGGAGTGGTTTAAAAATTGGAAATCGCGTAAACATAAATGTCATAATGTCCGATTTTCCTTAACTGTTCTGTTCTTAACTTTAGGACCCGTGAACTCACTGAAAGATTCTAACCTTTGCCATGTTTAGATAGTTCATGTTACGAGCTTCGTTTTGATATGTGGTTCGCTTGAATCCGATGTACGGTTTAGGAGAAACGACCGTTTTAAGTAACGGCGTTTCGTGAACGAACCATTACCCCTCACCTTACTTTAAAACCTTGGTTAAGGCCCTTAAATGACTAATTGGAGTATGAAACAATTATGTAAAGTGGACTAGGCAGTTGGTAGGGTATTCGCGAAAGCATCGCCTTAAAATTCATAACGGTTAATTTATAAAAAATGGTGGAGCCGAGGGTACTCGAACGACTTATGTGATTTGTTAAGCGTAGAAATGACCATAAGCAAACGTTAGGGTTCAATTGGTTAAAGTCTAGTTTCTTAAGCGACCATGGTTTAATTCCGGCTTATGTTGTTGTTCATAGGTTACCGGACCCACTCTAAGCTTAAGTCTACCCCGGAGCACTTAGGCAAATTTCTACCCGTTATACTGTCGTTGTGATGTAAATATATGTATATGCATTATCTTGTGATAAGTGCATGATTATTATTAGCAAATTTTGAGATATATTGGAGCATGCTGATATGGGATATATGCATGTCTATTTCGTAATCTTGATATCTATCTGTTGATTCCAATGCTTATAGTTGTATAATACCTATGCTAGAGATAAGCAGTAATTGCGTATACCATTAGTATAGGGGATCCAAAGGTGAACATTTTCTAAACCGGGAGTCGATGTTCCCGAGTATAATATATATATATATATATATTTATTTATTTATTTATATATATATATAGATATAGTTTTAAAACTATTAATCGAATAAGGTTTATTCGATAACTTTATTTTATTTAATGAATATTATTTTGAATATTCATTCGAGGACTTATGACTCCGCGTATTTTATTAAATAAATATTATTTTGAATATTCATTCGAGGACATATGACTCCGCTTCTTGTATTAAATAATATTCTTTATTTTATTAAAGAATAATGTTTCAATAATCAAACTTATTTTCGATTATTCAAATAAAGATCGTACTTTCGTATAAGTATATCTTTGGTTATTTATTATTCATTTCAAGTATAAGTTTTAAAACTTCTACTTCAATTATTTTTATAAGGATTATCCTTGTGGGAATATAATTTAAATAATAATATTCAGATATTTTCTAATATATCGGGACTGATTTATTTTATTAAATCAGCATTACTCCAAACATTTTTAAAAAGTTTTCGAGTCTTCAAAATGATTTTAAAAGTTAGAGTGGATCCCAAAACTCGTTTTCAAATTTAAGATCTTCCTTTCAAAGGGGATTTAAATACTCGCTCAAAAATCTGAGGAATCCGGCTCCGTGATGTATTCTTATATTCGCAACAAGGTTGCTGTTTTGATAAAAGAGTTTTTGATTACTTACCCAACACTCGGGAAGTAAAATTCTTGGAATAAGTTAATCCATTAACAGGCATCGCCTGGGAAATATCAGTGAGTTTTTCTTTCCAACTAGATGCGACTTCTTGGTGGAGTCGTATCAACAAGTTCCTACTTGGGGAAAGGGGAGACGAGCTTTACGTTTCAGAGTCATGGATTTCATCTGAACTAGGAGTGGCGTAAGTGGTTGAGTGGCGCCGGCCCAGCCTTATTTATTGGCCCAAATGGCCCGGAAGTTCCGCTAAGACGGTCCATTCCTTAAGAGTTCAGGGTTCGGTTGACAAGTAAATCCGACTGTTCTCCTCTATATGTAGAAAATGGTAGTGTTACACTACTGTGACTGATCATCGTAAGTTGTCATCCTGGCGCGGCAAACTCCCGTAATGAGTTCATCATCCAATTGGATATTTCTGCAACACTACCCAGAGCACTTCGATAGAAAGGCTACGGCTGGGGAATTGTTGAGTGTTGGCAGGGTCAAGTTTTCAAAATGATGTTTTCATCAAATGAAGTATCTCGTAACTTCATTTCATTTTGATGATATTTAAAAGATTGATTCTATACAAGTTTTGTCGTGTAGCTTCATCTATGGAATGAACTATTTATACCTTAAACGGTGATAGTTCAAGTAGTATTCGGAAAAAGATATAAGTATATTGGAGTATCTTATAACTTCATCTTTTCAACTTATATCTAGTTAATGATTATATGAATGATAAAGGTTTTCAGAAAAACATTAAGACAAGGTTAGATATATGAGATCACCTTGCAACGATATTTTTATACAGTTATAAATTGGAACAGATCAGCAGTCATTAGCCAAGTAATTAGGGGTTAATCAAAGAGGTTAATGGATGATGATGTCATCACACCAACAAGAGGAAGACAAGTGTAACAAGATGACATAAGCAGATGACATGAGCATGACAAAGTGGGAAGGATTGGTTGGTTGATTGTGAGCCATACAATTTTTACCATGGTAACAATTTAATTAACAAACAAAAGGTAGCAACCAAGCCAAGGCAAAACAAATCACAAAACACAAATTAGAAGTTGACTTTTGCTTTCCAAGAACAAAAGCTCTCGGCCAAAACCAGAGCAGCAACTTCAAACTACCATATCTCCTTCAATACTCACTGAAATAGTATGTTCTATAGCTCTTTGGAAAGATATTGAGATGGCCTACAACTCTTGTTCACATGTCGCGTCCAAATAAGCATGGTAAGACCCTCGTTTTGACAGTTCTTTCAATCTGACTTTTAGAAACTTCAAAACCTAACTTTGTGTTCTTGATTTCTTTGGAAAGATCAAGCTTGTAGGAGGCTCCCTAAGACTTCCTAGCTACTCTAATCACTCCAAGGAAGATATAACACCTCCAAGCCCTAACTTTAATTTGAGTATTATGATGGTTTTGATGGTTATAGTAAATGAGAAGCATGATGCTTGTGTGTTTAGAGTTT
Organism: Apium graveolens; assembly: GCF_009905375.1. Taxonomy (NCBI): domain Eukaryota; kingdom Viridiplantae; phylum Streptophyta; class Magnoliopsida; order Apiales; family Apiaceae; genus Apium; species Apium graveolens. The sequence goes on from NC_133653.1 coordinate 111,155,196, forward strand.
GGATTGGATTTGTAGTGATTTGGATGTTGAAATCTTGTTTATAGTTAATGAAACTTAAGTATAGCTAGTAGTTCATGTGTGGGGTTGTATAAATTGGAAAATCTTGAGGTTTGGGGACTGATGTAGTAAGGTTTGGATGAGGGTTGGTTGTATTGTTGGTTGTGAGTTGAATGGTGGTTGTTTGGAGTGGTTTAAAAATTAGAAATCGCGTAAACATAAACGTCATAATGTCCGATTTTCCTTAATTGTTCTGTTCTTAACTTTAGGACCCATTAACTCACTTAAAGATTCTAACCTTTGCATGTTTAGATAGGTCATGGTACGAGCTTCATTTTGATATGTGGTTCGCTTGAATCCGATGTACGGTTTAGGAGAAACGACTGTTTTAAGTAACGACGTTTCGTGAACGAACCATTACCCCTCGCCTTTATTTGAAACCTTGGTTAAGGCCCTTAAATGACTAATTGGAGTATGAAACAATTATATAAAGTGGACTAGGCAGTTGGTAGGGTATTCACGAAAGCGTCGCCTTAAAATTCGTAACGATTAATTTATTAAAAATGGTGGAGCCGAGGGTACTCGAACGACTTATGTGATTTGTTAAGCATAGAAATGACCATAAGCAAACGTTAGGGTTCAATTGGTTAAAGTCTAGTTTCTTAAGCAACCGTGGTTTAATTACAGCTTATGTTGTTGTTCATAGGTTACCGGACCCACTCTAAGCTTAAGTCTACCCCGGAGCACTCAGACAAGTTTTCTACCCGTTATACTGTTGTTGTGATGTAAATATATGTATATGCATTATCTTGTGATAAGTGCATGATTGTTATTAGCAAATTTTGCGATATATTGGAGCATGCTGATATGGGATATATGCATGTCTGTTTCGTAATCTTGATATCTATCTGTTGATTCCAATGCTTATAGTTGCATAATACCTATGCTAGAGATAAGCAGTAATTGCGTATACCCTTAGTATAGGAGACCCATAGGTGAACATTTTCTAAACCGGGAGTCGATGTTCCCAAGTATAATATATATATATATATATATATATTTATATATATATATACAGATATAGTTTTCAAAACTATTAATCGAATAAGGTTTATTCGATAACTTTATTTTATTTAATGAATATTATTTTGAATATTCATTCGAGGACTTATGACTCCGCTTATTTTATTAAATGGATATTATTTTGAATATTCATTCGAGGACTTATGACTCCGCTTCTTTTATTAAATAATATTCTTTATTTTATTAAAGAATAATATTTCGATAATCAAACTTATTTTCGATTATTCATATAAAGATCGTACTTTCGTATAAGAATATCTTTGATTATTTATTATTCATTTCAAGTATAAGTTTTAAAACTTCTACTTCAATTATTTTTATAAGGATTATCCTTGTGGGAATATTATTTAAATAATATTATTCAGATATTTTCTAATATATCAGGACTGATTTATTTTATTAAATCAACATTACTCCAAACATTCTTAAAAATGTTTTCGAGTCTTCAAAATGATTTTAAAAGTTAGAGTGGATCCCAAAACTCGGTTTCAAATTTAAGATCTTCCTTTCGAAGGGGATTTAAATACTCGCTCAAAAATCTGAGGAATCCGGCTCCGTGATGTATTCTTATATTCGCAACAAGGTTGCTGTTTTGATTAAAGAGTTTTTGATTACTTACCCAACACTCGGGAAGTAAAATTCTTGGAATAAGTTAATCCATTAACAGGCATCGCCTGGGAAATATCGGTGAGTTTTTCTTTCCAACTAGATGCGACTTCATGGTGGAGTCGTATCAACAAGTTCCTACTTGGGGAAAGGGGATACGAGCTTTGCGTTTCAGAGTCATGGATTTCATCTGAACTAGGAGTGGCGTAAGTGGTCGAGTGGCGCCGGCCCAACCTTATTTATTGGCCCAAATGGCCCGGAAGTTCTGCTAAGACGGTCCATTCCTTAGGAGTCCAGGGTTCGGTTGACAAGTAAATCCGACTATTCTCCTCTACATGTAGAAAATGGTGGGGTTGCACTATTGCGACTGATTATCGTAAGTGGTCTTCCTGGCGCGGCAAACTCCCATAATGAGTTCATCATCCAATTGGATATTTCTGCAACACTACCCAGAGCACTTCGATAGAAAGGCTACGGCTGGGCGATTGTTGAGTGTTGGCAGGGTCGAGTTTTCAAAATGATGTTTTCATCAAATGAAGTATCTCGTAACTTCATTTCATTTTGATGATATTTCAAAGATTGATTCTATACAAGTTTTATCGTGTAGCTTCATCTATAGAATGAACTATTTATACGTTGAACGGTGGTAGTTCAAGTAGTATTCGGAAAAAGATATAAGTATATTGGAGTATCTTGTAACTTCATCTTTTCAACTTATATCTAGTTAATGATTATCTTATGAATGACAAAGGTTTTCAGAAAAACATTGAGACAAGGTTAGATATATGAGATCACCTTGCAACGATATTTTTATACAGTTATAAACTGGAACTCTGTGTATATTATACATGTTAGAGGATTTCAAAGATTGTGAAAAGTATATATGTATATCTATACTGAATATTTTGCGACTTGGTCGCGTTAAGATATCAACTTGGTTCAATTCTTCTTGACCAAGACTTTCATGAGTGCTATGAGAATGCTCATATATTGTTATTCATTATACATATTATTTCGGTGGGCTTGTTGCTCACCCTTGCTTTCTTCTTTCATCACACAACAATAGATAGAAAAGATGAACAGGATCAAGCTCCCAATTCGTGAGCAGTTAGGAAATGTTCCGCAGTTTCCTGTAGGCGTTGATGCCGTTGTAGCTGAGGTAGGAACTACCAGTAGGCTAGGCTTTCAACTTTTGTTGTACCGGACTTATGTATCTATATGAATTGTAATAATGGCAAAGAAATGTAAATTTATTCAGAAACCCTCTTGAGGTGTAATGGCTTACAATGTGGAATAAAATGACTTGTGTTATTTTTGGTATTCATCTCTGAGACTATAACTTGTGGCGTGTGTGTGTATATTGTGGGGTCACAGTACGGAGTAGTTGATTGTTTATTAAGATTGGGTGTTATTAAGGGAAATGGAACTCGTGACAACCCCGATCCCCGACCCCGTATTTGGGGGTGTTACAGAAATGGTATCAGAGATAAGCGTTATAAACCTCAGAGATGATATGACGTTATCGTAGTCGGACTACGATAATAAGAACTCTTGCCAAGTTCATAGTCGGACTACCTAACGTAGTACTGGCAGTTAAAACCCTTATGAGAACCCTTATAAATATCGTGATAGAAGCGTAGTTCATTATCGTATATGGTAGCGGGACTCCGAACCCTGAGGTTGAGGAACAACAACGCGATGATGTTTTATTACTTATTGGAGATCAGATTATGGATCCGATAGAGCGTCCTAACACGGGACCAGATGATGTTCATATTGAGGATGTAGCGGTTGAGGATGTTGTCCTAGAAGGGATTGTTGTTGAGAAGAATCCCGTGGAGGATCCTGACAAGAATGAATAAAGGACCACTGAGGAATTGATGACTATGGTTAGGGCGACTACCAGAGGTAGGATTGGCCGGTTACTACCGGAGGTTCGTTCAAGTTCGTAAAGATAGTAGCCCCTTTAACGCGCTTACTCGTAAGACTGAGAAGTTTGAATGGACAGAGAAATACGAGAACAACTTTCAAGAACTGAAGCAAAGATTGGTGACGGCCCCTATGATGGCATTGCCGGATGGAAAAGGAGATTTTGTGATGTGTAGTGACGCTTCGCATAAGGAATTAAGGTGCTTCTTATACAGCACAACAAGGTAATCGCATACGCGTCAAGACAATTAAGGAAATATAAAATTCGATATCCCCACCCATGAGCTTGGGCTCGTGGCAATAGTTTTTCCCTAAAGATTGGAGGCACTACTTGTATGGAGAGAAGTGCAAGATTTACACAAACCATAGGAGCTCTAGTACATTTTTATGTAGAAAGAGCTCAACATACGCCAGAGGAGGCGGTTAGAGCTAATCAAGAATTATGACTGGGAGATTCTTTATCATTCGGGGAAAGCCAATGTGGTGGCTGATGCCTTTAGTAAAAAAGAGAGACTCAAGATGATAATGTCTTTGGGAGAGTTTATAAGAGATTTTGAGAAAATGGAAATAGAAGTGAAGGTAACCGGAGCCGGTACCAAAAACCTGTTTAATACAGCCCGAATTATTGGAAAAGAACATATTGTGCCAGAAAAAGTGATGAATGAAGGCAGAGAGCCAACAAATAGATAAGAGGTTAATACCGAGAAAGATGATAAGGGAATAATGAGGTATTCCTACAGAATTTGGGTTCCAAATGTTCAAGAGCTTAAAGATGAGATCTTAGATGAAAGCTAGTTTGAGGAATAAGATTTAGAGCAAACCCTGAACGTGATAGTCATGGAGGTCGCCATCAAGATAGAAGGAACCCATAACATAATGAAGTGGAAAATGAGGATTTAAAATATGTAGGATGACCCCGATTATGGGGAGGAGGAGGGAATGTTCAGACTAAGGAAATAGAATTCGAGTAAGGAAAGGAGACCCGAGACGGTACTCCTATACGATAATTTATGGACCTTTCTAGACAGAACTTAGACTATTATCCCCAACCACCACCCTGAGGAAACAATGTGGTGAGAAATTCTTTCAGGACCTTTAAGTCACTAAGCTCTCAGAGTTCCAAGGAACAAGCTGACCCAGTCGAGGCAAGAGCCTGGTTAAAGGAAATATAGGAATCATTTGAGATTCTAAATGATTGATGAATCATAAAAGACTGTTTTTGTCACTTACCCTCCTAAGAGAGAGGCCGCCCGCTGGTGAAAGGCCAAGGAAGGCACAGAGCAAGAGATTATAATAAACTGATTTAAGTTCAGTCTATTGTTTTCAGGAAAGTACTTCCCAAGGTTATGGAGATAATGTAAAAGCTTTAGAGCCAGAACAAAGGCAGACGAGTATGATGAATTATGAATCTAAGTTGTAAAAGTTGTCAAGATTCGTTCTGAGGACACGAATCCAGAATGACGGGATGTTTGAAATCAATGCTTATGTTGTGTTGGTTCATGAAATAATGATAAGAGAAAGGAAAATAAAAAGAAACTGAAGTGGAAAGGAATATAAAGGCAATAGAGTTTGAGGAATGAAAAGGGAGTTGGGTATGAGGAAACCCTAAAGACTCGTAGCAATAGAAATAGAAAAGTATGTAATCATCAGGATGAGGGTGATTCACCATGAGTTAAAATTGATGGTTGAAGGCATAAGAGATACATATATTTTATCCCCTATAAGTTAGGAGGATTCGAGGAAATCTTGAGATAGTTCGAAGGATAAATAATGAGACGCGGATAAACTGAGGAGACAAGGAAGTAAGAAATTAGGAAAATTGGATGAAGGAAGTGACCTTCAAGAATGTGAAGTGTAAGACCGGTGGCTTGATACCCAGAAAGGGAAACGCCATGTATGAAAGATATCCCAACATTGAGATGACTGTTGAGATAAACAACAAAAGTAAATAAGGAATTATTAAGAAGAAGTTCATGTTGAACACAACCAATATCTTCCAGAACATCCCTGTTGTCATTACCAAATTAGGCAAGCAAAGCGAAAAAAAACCGTTGTTATCTTTTGGAGGCCATATGGATTGACCTCAGTTTGAATAAGGATGCTATTGTGAAATTAAGTATAGACTATCGAAGTGAAAATGATTGAATAAGGTAATCTATCAAGTATATATGACTTGATTTATTCATAGAAGAGTGTAAGTATCCTGTAAAGGTGGAATTAAGGATAAAACCCCGATAACTTGAAATGAATCCTAGGGGAATGCATAAAGGTTGGAATTTCACCCTTAATAGGGAAAGCATGAGTTTTGACAGTATGAATTGGAAAGGATTAAGGTAACAACAACCTTTAAGGATCAGTGGAGAAATTTTTCAGAAGTATATAGACAATTATTCTGGTATTAGTAAATGGTATCTTGATATGCCCTGTGCCTATGGTGTACCTGATGAAGGATTTAAGGATAACCTTAGAGGTCTTACAAGGAGAAAAGGTAATATTTAAAGTTCTCAAGAATAGAAATTTTGATAAAGGAAATATGACGTAATTATAATAATGCCAGGTGGGGCACGTGTTGAACCATAAGAAAGTATAGATCGACCCAATGAGGGTCAAGATTGATGAAAACAAGAAGGACCCAAGATAAGAGACGTCCTAAGTATGATCGAGAGTCAGTCGTGGCAATGTTCACATCAAAAGACTAAGGCAATGACTTATGGAAAAAATGGTGATTTTTTCTCTTCTCACCAAGACTTAAGAAAAGCATTTTCACATAAGCAGTGATTGAAATGAGGTAGAAAATTTATTTGGAGGTGGTTAAAAAATGACATTGATTGTAAGAAAATTTTACTATCAGGAAAGGTCAAAGAGGTGGCCGACACTTTAAGTGTAAGAGGACAATTATAAGCACACGTGCCAGAGGAATACAGTGACGATGGTTAAAGCCGTGAAGGTTGTATTATGGTTTGAAAGATTGACATTTCTTTTGATGATTGTACGATACTCAACCGTAATAGTAGTTTGGTAAAGATTTAATTCATGTTAGCACTGTGAGCGGGCTATCAATTCTAGAAGGTCCTATCTTGAGATAAGCCAGGACCATGTTACGAGAGGACTAAATAAACCTTTGAGCTTTATGTCTACTAATAAAGACATATGGTTAATAATGGTATTAACCTGCTATCGTTGCTTTCATTGAAACTCTTCTGAAATTTTATCCGCTTCATGTCATATGTGCGTCAAGTTCAGGAGTGTTCTTCATGAATCATGAGCGGTGATCATGTTACCTCCTTAGAAGAATTCGATACGATAGGTATGGACTCCGTATGGTTAGCTATTAAGATTCCAAGGAAAATGAATGACTACCGTAGGTCCGTGGTGGACTATAGTAATGCATCAACGATTCATTGAATAATGAGCCGATTACAACCGCAAGAGTTGTATGGTAATGGATGTTGAGATTAAGTACCACTAATCGGGTCGTGGTGATATAAGTTATCATTGATAGACTAATTAAGTCGATTATCTACCTATTGAATATTTATTTCTTCTTATCAATAGAGAGTCGTATTACTATACGAGGAAGGTTGCGGTGCAAGCATAAAATTCTAGTAACGAGGAGGTCTAGAATGAAATCCCAGATTCAATTTTCGCTGTCGAGGGAGTTTTAACGGTGATTGTTTATAAGCTCGAGCAAGAGCATGGGTCCATAGAATGATGGAAGGAATAGTAAATATTCAGACATGTAAAATACGATGCTATAATACTTGATGTTGATATATATACATATATGTTTTGTTCTCCTATGACAAACCTCTATAGTTCAGAGGTAGATTCCAAGCAAGATATTTTGTGGCAGTATATTTTATATATATACAATTCTCTTCAATTCGTTCTTTTCTCTCCTTTTTATTTCATATAAGCTGAGAAGAACAACCCTTCCAGAAGGGGAGGTATTGCCGAATGACTATCTATCTGTGTGATAGAAGCCTAGTAGGATACCATCTATTGTTTAATTGCTTGTCAAGTACTAAAGGCTGGCCACCTTCTGTACTAACTATGCAATGTAACAAGTGTTCATGATCATAGTGATCTCTCAATAAATTCTTTTACTTCTATAGGAAGGACCAAGCTTTCGAAGATGGAGGCAGCTAGAGATGAAGTGGTACCAAGTATGGTGGTATTCCGATTCTAACGCGTTCGTGATACTAAGGTTGGCGCGATTATTAAAAGGTTATAGAATGCTAACGAGCAAAAGTGTAATCAGTATAAAATTTGGTACGGAAGATAGTAACGATTAAAAACTAGAAAAGAGTGGGTATTGAGAAGCAAAAGCTGTAGATCTAGATTAGATAATGAGAGTCTGTACAATAGACTTGAAAGAAATTTGGAATGATCACTTAATGCGGATTGAGTTTTCTTACGATAATCGATCGTATGTCAGTATCGAGGTATCGCCTTATGAGATCATTGAGGGAAGACAATGTCGATCTCCCTTATGTTAGGATGAAATTGTAGAGCGCAAGATGCTCGGACCCACAGTAGTCCAAAAGACCAAGGATATAATAGATCTAATCAGAGGACGGCTGGTAGTAGCCCAAGATGGACATAAGAAGTATGTTAATTTGACACGAAAGGACAAATAATAAGAAGTAGGGGACCTAGTGCTGTTATAGGTATTCCCTTGGAAAGGATGGATGTGGTTTGGAAAGAAAGGAAAGCTAAGCCCACGAATTGTTGGACCCTTGGATATATTAAGTCGTATTGGGAAGTTAACATATGAGCTAGCCTTACCCCGAACCTTAGCAAGTTCATAACGTGTTCCATGTATCAATGTTAAGGAAGTGTAATCCGGATGCCAGACAAATAGGGCATATGAGCGCATAGACATGCAACAAGACGTAACCTATATGGAGCAACCAGGAAGGGTTATAGATCAAAAATGGACAAGTGCTTAGAAGAAGGGTTATCATGCTAGTCAGGGTTTGTGGCAGAACCACAATGTGGGAAAATTGACTTGAGAGTTAAAAAGTGCAACGCTAAGAAAGTATCCCTATTCATTTTCTATCTGATTCCGGGACAAAATTCTTTTAAGGAGGGGAGACTGTAATAACCCCAAAAAATTTTGGACTTTTTGTAAACCTTATGAATAGTGATTTTGCTGATTATGCTGAATAAGAAAACTTTTCATGCCACACAATGTAGCAGTTCTTTTATGGATATTCTGAGGTCTTATTAGTACTCTATATGGTATATAAGTGTATGTAAAGATCGTCAGAATCCAAATCCGAACACTTTGATTTTTCCCGAAAATCCACCAGATACCGAAAGAATTGAGTATAAGGTAACAGGATAAAAAGGATTTAAATTCAAGGATTATAAGAGGGGATCATAAAAGGAATATAATGTATTGAGAAAGGTTAAGGGAACCCAAGTAATAAAATCCCGGGTATGATCCCTCAAACAATAAACGAGAACAAAAGTTAAGCGAACCGTATAACAGATCAGCGGTCATTAGCCAAGTAATTAGGGGTTAATCAAAGAGGTTAATGGATGATGATGTCATCACACCAACAAGAGGAAGACAAGTGTAACAAGATGACATAAGCAGATGACAAGAGCATGACAAAGTGGGAAGGATTGGTTGGTTGATTGTGAGCCACACAATTTTTACCATGGTAACAATTTAATTAACAAACAAAAGGTAGCAACCAAGCCAAGGCAAAACAAATCACAAAACACAAATTAGAAGTTGACTTTTGCTTTCCAAGAACAAAAGCTCTCGGCCAAATCCAGAGCAGCAACTTCAAACTACCATATCTCCTTCAATACTCACTGAAATAGTATGTTCTATAGCTCTTTGGAAAGGTATTGAGATGGCCTACAACTCTTGTACAAAAGTCTCATCCAAATAAGCATGGTAAGAGCCTCGTTTTGACAGTTCTTTCAATCTGACTTTTAGAAACTTTAAAACCTAACTTTGTGTTCTTGATTTCTTTGGAAAGATCAAGCTTGTAGGAGGCTCCCTAAGACTTCCTAGCTACTCTAATCACTCCAAGGAAGGTATAACACCTCCAAAACCTAACTTTAATTTGAGTATTATGTTGGTTTTGATGGTTATAGTAAATGAGAAGCATGATGCTTGTGTGTTTAGAGTTTGGATTGGATTTGTAGTGATTTGGATGTTAAAATCTTGTTTATAGTTAATGAAACTTAAGTATAGCTAGAAGTTCATGTGTGGGGTTCTATAAATTGGAAAATCTTGAGGTTTGGGGACTGATGTAGTAAGGTTTGGATGAGGGTTGGTTGTATTGTTGGTTGTGAGTTGAATGGTGGTTGTTTGGAGTGGTTTAAAAATTGGAAATCGCGTAAACATAAATGTCATAATGTCCGATTTTCCTTAACTGTTCTGTTCTTAACTTTAGGACCCGTGAACTCACTGAAAGATTCTAACCTTTGCCATGTTTAGATAGTTCATGTTACGAGCTTCGTTTTGATATGTGGTTCGCTTGAATCCGATGTACGGTTTAGGAGAAACGACCGTTTTAAGTAACGGCGTTTCGTGAACGAACCATTACCCCTCACCTTACTTTAAAACCTTGGTTAAGGCCCTTAAATGACTAATTGGAGTATGAAACAATTATGTAAAGTGGACTAGGCAGTTGGTAGGGTATTCGCGAAAGCATCGCCTTAAAATTCATAACGGTTAATTTATAAAAAATGGTGGAGCCGAGGGTACTCGAACGACTTATGTGATTTGTTAAGCGTAGAAATGACCATAAGCAAACGTTAGGGTTCAATTGGTTAAAGTCTAGTTTCTTAAGCGACCATGGTTTAATTCCGGCTTATGTTGTTGTTCATAGGTTACCGGACCCACTCTAAGCTTAAGTCTACCCCGGAGCACTTAGGCAAATTTCTACCCGTTATACTGTCGTTGTGATGTAAATATATGTATATGCATTATCTTGTGATAAGTGCATGATTATTATTAGCAAATTTTGAGATATATTGGAGCATGCTGATATGGGATATATGCATGTCTATTTCGTAATCTTGATATCTATCTGTTGATTCCAATGCTTATAGTTGTATAATACCTATGCTAGAGATAAGCAGTAATTGCGTATACCATTAGTATAGGGGATCCAAAGGTGAACATTTTCTAAACCGGGAGTCGATGTTCCCGAGTATAATATATATATATATATTTATTTATTTATTTATTTATATATATATATAGATATAGTTTTAAAACTATTAATCGAATAAGGTTTATTCGATAACTTTATTTTATTTAATGAATATTATTTTGAATATTCATTCGAGGACTTATGACTCCGCGTATTTTATTAAATAAATATTATTTTGAATATTCATTCGAGGACATATGACTCCGCTTCTTGTATTAAATAATATTCTTTATTTTATTAAAGAATAATGTTTCAATAATCAAACTTATTTTCGATTATTCAAATAAAGATCGTACTTTCGTATAAGTATATCTTTGGTTATTTATTATTCATTTCAAGTATAAGTTTTAAAACTTCTACTTCAATTATTTTTATAAGGATTATCCTTGTGGGAATATAATTTAAATAATAATATTCAGATATTTTCTAATATATCGGGACTGATTTATTTTATTAAATCAGCATTACTCCAAACATTTTTAAAAAGTTTTCGAGTCTTCAAAATGATTTTAAAAGTTAGAGTGGATCCCAAAACTCGTTTTCAAATTTAAGATCTTCCTTTCAAAGGGGATTTAAATACTCGCTCAAAAATCTGAGGAATCCGGCTCCGTGATGTATTCTTATATTCGCAACAAGGTTGCTGTTTTGATAAAAGAGTTTTTGATTACTTACCCAACACTCGGGAAGTAAAATTCTTGGAATAAGTTAATCCATTAACAGGCATCGCCTGGGAAATATCAGTGAGTTTTTCTTTCCAACTAGATGCGACTTCTTGGTGGAGTCGTATCAACAAGTTCCTACTTGGGGAAAGGGGAGACGAGCTTTACGTTTCAGAGTCATGGATTTCATCTGAACTAGGAGTGGCGTAAGTGGTTGAGTGGCGCCGGCCCAGCCTTATTTATTGGCCCAAATGGCCCGGAAGTTCCGCTAAGACGGTCCATTCCTTAAGAGTTCAGGGTTCGGTTGACAAGTAAATCCGACTGTTCTCCTCTATATGTAGAAAATGGTAGTGTTACACTACTGTGACTGATCATCGTAAGTTGTCATCCTGGCGCGGCAAACTCCCGTAATGAGTTCATCATCCAATTGGATATTTCTGCAACACTACCCAGAGCACTTCGATAGAAAGGCTACGGCTGGGGAATTGTTGAGTGTTGGCAGGGTCAAGTTTTCAAAATGATGTTTTCATCAAATGAAGTATCTCGTAACTTCATTTCATTTTGATGATATTTAAAAGATTGATTCTATACAAGTTTTGTCGTGTAGCTTCATCTATGGAATGAACTATTTATACCTTAAACGGTGATAGTTCAAGTAGTATTCGGAAAAAGATATAAGTATATTGGAGTATCTTATAACTTCATCTTTTCAACTTATATCTAGTTAATGATTATATGAATGATAAAGGTTTTCAGAAAAACATTAAGACAAGGTTAGATATATGAGATCACCTTGCAACGATATTTTTATACAGTTATAAATTGGAACTCTGTGTATATTATACATGTCAGAGGATTTCAAAGATTGTGAAAAGTATATATGTATATCTATACTGAATATTTTGTGACTTGGTCGCGTTAAGATATCAACTTGGTTCAATTCTTCTTGACCAAGACTTTCATGAGTGCTATGAGAATGCTCATATATTGTTATTCATTATACATATTATTTCGGTGGGCTTGTTGCTCACCCTTGCTTTCTTCTTTCATCACAGAACAACAGATAGAAAAGATGAACAGGATCAAGCTCCCAATTCGTGAGCGGTTAGGAAACGTTCCGCAGTTTCCTGTAGGCGTTGATGCCGTTGTAGCTGAGGTAGGAACTACCAGTAGGCTAGGATTTCAACTTTTGTTGTACCGGACTTATGTATCTATATGAATTGTAATAATGGCAAAGAAATGTAAATTTATTCAGAAACCCTCTTGAGGTGTAATGGCTTACAATGTGGAATAAAATGACTTGTGTTATTTTTGGTATTCATCTCTGAGACTATAACTTGTGGCGTGTGTGTGTATATTGTGGGGTCACAGTACGGAGTAGTTGATTGTTTATTAAGATTGGGTGTTATTAAGGGAAATGGAACTCGTGACAACCCGGATCCCCGACCCCGGATTTGGGGGTGTTACAGCTTGGCCAAGATAGCAGCTTGCTCCTTCTTTTGTTTGACCTTTTTAGCATCTAGAGCAGCTTGCTTCTTTTCTTGCTTCAATCTTGAATTTTCTTCTCTCTTTGCTTCAGCAAATTGAGGGTGTCCAACCACCACACAAATTTCCTTACCATTCCTGAAAACCTTAGCAATTCTTCTTTTCAATGCTGAATCAGCTGGATCCTTATAGAATGTAATAGATCTTGACAGCAGTTTCTTTTCATCAGGCTTTGGTGTCTCATACACTGTGTCCAAAGGGATCTTTAAAGAGGGTTTAGGATAGTTCACCTTTGGCTTCAAAATTAGCTCAGCCGTTGGAAATTTGATGCAGGATGGCTGTCCTCTTTCCAGATTATTCATGCTCATATCATCCACAGAGATTTGCCTAACTTGAGAGTGATGAATGGCTGATTTTTCTGGCTTCTTTACTAGCCCAAACCTCTTTTGAATATCCTCATCAATTTTCTCCCAGTTGATTGGGCTCAACTGCTTCTTTTCAGCTGCTCTCAATGTGGCTGCTGCTTTATTAATCAGATCAATGCTATCCTTAGTTGGTGGCTTGGTGAAAGCAATTGTAGGCATAATTACTTTGCTAACTTGAATATTAAGTTGCTGCTCCCCCTCACTTGAGCCTTTCTCCCCCTTTTTGTTATCATCAAGTTGTGTGGGAGGGAGTTGAGCAGTCACCAACTGTTGGAGTAGTGCAGTCTGAGTTTCTTGATTGTTAAGTATCTTGGCCATTGACTTCTCTACAGCTGATATTCTTGAGTCCATGGCCTCAACTTTTCTGTTGAGATCAGCCTCCTTCCTTAGCTTTTGAACAATTTCAGTCATGGTGGTTGCAGGGAGCCCTGAATAGCTGCTTGGGTGTCATGAATTAGCTTGAATAGTGTTGATTGGAGATATGAGTAGGAGCATTCTTTTGTAAGCATCCAGGCAGGAACATCTGCATTTCCCCCTATGTCCATGCTATCTTCCTCATCATCCCCATCAGCATCCCCAAAAGAAGTTTCAAAATCACTGCCAAAGTTGGAAGGAATTACAGTGACTGCATCCTTTGCTCTTTGTAAAGATTGTGTAGTATGCACCAAGTTCAACAATCTTTCAGCCTCCTCATTGCCCTGTACAGCTAGAGTTTGGTAAGCTGTCATAGGGTGAGTAAATGTCTCAGCATCCAGGGAAATAGAATCTATAACAGCTTGATATTCTTGCTAAAATAGCCTTTCCCTTTCTGTATCATTGACAGTCATTGACTCACTTGCAATGGTTTCCATCCTTATCACTCCTGTACCTGCATTTCTCTCATGATCTCTCTTTTGTGGCATCAAGGTCTCACCTTGGCTCCCCACCCTCACACACTCACCTTCACCATCTAAGGTAGGACTCCTCACACTCACTTTTGCCAGTCCTGAAGAAATGGACTGTATTGGTTCACTCTTTTCCTCTCCTTTTTCCTGGGAGCAACCCAGACTCTCACTCATTTCACTCCCTTCCCTCAATCCTAGGAGTGAATGCACTATTACTAAGTCTTCTGCACTTGTAATAATTGATGAAATTTGAAGCTGTGAAGAGACACTCGTCGGATAAGGAATATCTGTCGGGTTAGCAGTTTGACTATCCGACGGATAACTGCTGTTAAGCTTATCCATCGGGATACAATCACTACTCGACGAATGAACAATATCCATTGAGTGAGTAGAAATGAATGAGTTTGGAGTGGAAACTATTATAGACTCTATGCCGATTGATGAAAATTTTGGCACAGATGTCTCAACAGTTTCAGAAAGAAATGGCAAGTGAGCCAACAAATCATCTAAAAGATGATGCTCATTTGCTTGGATTTTTGGCTTCTACAAGAGAGTTAAAGATGGAGAATTTGGAAGTGATGTGTTTATCATGTCAACATCCAAAGAGTGTGTTGGAGAATTTGGTGTTTCAGGTGCTTCTATTATTAAAGATTTTGGCTGTGACTCCACATTTATTGGAGCCACATCAACCTGACTTTGAGAAGGTGCAGTGACTGTGTATTTAGCACCAGTTTGCACAGTGTGTGAACCCTGTGCATCCTCAAGGGTCTTTGATTTCTTCTTTCTAGTGTAAGTTTGGGGTGAGCTTGTGTCCCTTACCCTTTTGGCCTGTGCTCTTGGCTGAGAGCTATGTTCAATAGTCACATCCTTTTGGGAGGATACAACTAGTAATGTGCTTATATCCTTATTAAGCACTGCAGTTTGTTAGGAAACTGCAGTGTGGCTAGGATGGGAAACACTCACCTCTCCAACCTTATCCTTAGGGTTTCTTTGATATTCACCCTGTCCCTCACCTTTCTTACCCACCTTCACACTCCCCTCTTTAGGTTTTTTGGATTTTACAACTGGCATCTTTTGAGAGACACCAGAGGGGGCTTTCTTTGTCTTTGTTTTTGAAATTTTTGGTTTGGTAACTTGGGTAGGCAACTGTTGGGTTAATGACACAATTGCCATAACTACACTAGAATGCAAAGAAGTTTGTGAGGTTGGAAGAGTAGAGACAGTTGAAATTACCTCACTTACCTGAGGTGCCTCCAAAACTGGAAAATAGAAGAGTGGCACCTCTTGTTGATGGTTTGCCCTGTTTAAATCTGGAATGATTCTCCTTTCTTGAACCCAACAATCTAATTTGTTGGTTGGGTTCTCAAGCACAATATCCTCAGAGAGGTGGTTAGCAAGCATCATTAAAAATCTAGCATAGTAAACATTTTTACCCCTCTTCTTTAGCTCCCCTAACTTAAATCCCAACTCAAATATGACAAGATCACTAAAGTTGAAAAAATTATCAGTTACTAGCATGTAAAGCATGTTGAGCATAAAGATATTAACTGAATCAAAATTGCTAATTTTACCAGAAAATACCTTAGTAACTACATCACACAGATAACTTCACTCCTTCCTAAGACCCAACCTCTTAATTTCACTTAATTTAGAAGTAGAGAGTGCATAGCCCATGGAATTAAGCATATTAACAATATCAGTGTCTGTGTGTGGAGAAGTTACAGTGTTATCAGGAATTTTGAAACATGCTTTAACAATATCACTATTAACACAGAATTCCTTACCTTTAATAGTGAAAGTGACAGTCTTATCAGTTGAGTTGTATGTTGCAGTCATCCACATTTCTTCAACAACCTCACAGTAAATGGTGGGTGATTCCAGCATGGCATAGTTGAGTTTGCAGTTCTTCATAAAATCCATCATTTTGTGGTAATCCCCAGACTGCTGAATCCCCTTGTTCACTAAAGCCATGAAGTTGTTCTTCTCATAGATAAATCCAGTTTGAGACATGATCTTGACGACTGGTGCCATTGTTAGAGAGTAAAAACTTGCAGAGAGAAAGAGAGTAAGTGCTTTTGAGAAAGAAAGAAGTTAGAGCAGATGATTTGAGAATGATAAAAGAAAAGCAATGAAAATGAATTATGCTTTTCTACTATCTCATAAACAACTGTAAAAAATAATAAAGTAAAATAAAGTAACCAATAAGAATTGCCCAAAATAGTTGTTTAAAAATAAACTGTAAAAATTCCATCAATTATCCGTCGTGTTATTCTTACAAACTGTAAGTATACTCGATGGATAATGTTTAGAGAATCAACGGATAAGAATAAGACAATTCGACGGATGAGGATAAATCAGTTATCCTCGAGACATAAAATATTCCATAAAAATAATTGATTTTATTAACAAATTGTATACCGACGGATGATCAAACTCGATGGATAATGATCATCCGCCGAGATGTAAATTTTGACTTAGCCAAAATTTCATCCAAGACTGAAAAATCAATTAAATTTCTGGCTACATTACAACTTGCAAATTATCTGTAAAGATTCAAGAGTAATTAAGCATACCTAACTCACTTACCAACCTTGAAAAGGTGGATTCATCCAGTGGCTTGGTAAATATATCTGCAAGCTGCTTTTCACTTGGAACAAAATGTAGTTCCACAGTACCATTCATTACATGTTCCTTTATGAAGTGGTACTTGATGTCTATGTGCTTTGTTCTTGAATGCTATACTGGATTTTCAGTGATGGCAATTACACTTGTGTTATCACATAAAATAGGAATTCTTTCCACTTGCAGACCATAGTCTAGCAATTGGTTTTTCATCCACAAAATCTGTGCACAGCAACTGCCAGCAACAATATATTCAGCTTCAGCTGTAGAAGTAGAAACTGAATTTTGCTTTTTACTGAACCAAAACACAAGCTTGTTTCCTAGAAATTGACAGGTTCCTGTTGTACTTTTTCTGTCAATTCTACAACCTGCATAATCTGCATCTGAATAACCAGTTAGATCAAAACCAGAATCTCTTGGGTACAAAATGCCAAGTTTTGGTGTTCCTTTGAGATATCTGAAAATTCTCTTAATAGCTACTAAGTGAGATTCTCTAGGATCAGCCTGAAATCTAGCACAAAGACATGTAACAAACATTATATCTGGACTACTAGCTGTTAAGTACAGAAGTGAGCCAACCATGCCCCTATAACTTGAAATATCCACAGTCTTTTCAGTAGTGTTTAATTCAAGCTTAGTTACAGTGGTCATGGGAGTTTTTGCAGATGTGCAATCCATTTGGTCAAACTTCTTTAAAAGATCATAAATGTACTTAGTTTGACTAATAAATATTCCATCACTAACTTGCTTAACTTGCAAACTAATAAAGTAAATTAATTCTCCCATCATGCTCATTTCATACTTACATTGTATCAATTTGGAAAACTTTTTGCAAAGTTTCTCATCTGTAGAGCCAAAAATAATGTCATCTACATAAATTGAACAAGTATGCTAGAGCCATTAACATTTCTAAAGAATAAAGTTTTGTCTATAGTACCTCTAGTGAAGTGATTCTCTAAAAGAAACTTTGACAAAGTATCATACCAGGCTCTAGGTGCTTGCTTCAGTCCATAAAGTGCTTTCAAAAGATAGTAGACATATTCTGGAAAACATCAATCTTCAAAACCACGAGGCTGACTGACATAGACTTCCTCCTCCAAATCTCCATTCAAAAAGGTACTTTTGACATCCATTTGATAGACCTTGAAATTGGCATGGGCTACATAGGCTAAGAAGATTCTGATGGCTTCAAGTCTTGCAACAGGAGCAAATGTTTCATCAAAATCTATTCCTTCTTGTTGATAATAGCCCTTAGCAACCAATCTAGCTTTGTTTTCCGACTACTATGCCATTTTCATCCATCCTATTTCTGAATACCCATTTGGTGTCTATTGGATTCTTTCCTTTAGGCTTGGTTACCAGCTTCCATACCTTATTCCTTTCAAATTGGTTTAGCTCCTCCTACATAGCTAAAATCCAATCAGGATCCATCAAAGCTTCTTCTACCTTCTTTGGTTCTTCCTTAGATAGGAAACTGCTAAATAGACATTTTTCCTAAGTTGCTCTCCTTGTTTGAACTCTAGAAGATACATCACCAATGATGAGCTCAAAGGGGTGATCCTTTATCCATTTCCTTTGTTGAGGTAGATTAGCTCTAGATGAAGAGGACTCATTGATGTCTTGATGTGTGATTGAGTTTTGATTATTAGAAACTCCCCCTGAGTTTATGGATCTTTGATTTGAGAAAGAGGAAAAGTGATCTATTCTGACTTTCAGCTTCTTTTGATGACCCGACAGATGGTGAATTTTGAGTACCGACGGATGAAGCTGGTTGTCTCCCGATGGATAAAGCAGATTGCTTCCCGACGGATGAAGCATTTTGCAACTCGACAGATGTTGAATTTTGTGCTTCATTGGTAGTAAATTTTTTTGCATTATCTTGTGATACTGTTTTTTGATCACTTTCATCATCACTGTCATCACTGACCATCTCCACATTGTCAAACTTGAGGCTCTCATGGTAATCTACATCTTGTAGTCCTTCAATCTTTTTATCATCAAACATAACATGTATTGATTCCACAACAATGTTGGTTCTCAGATTGTAGACTCTGTATGCTTTACCAACAACATATCCAATAAAAATTCCTTCATCTGCTTTAGCATCAAACTTCCCATTCTGATCAGTTTGATTTCTCAAGATATAACATTTGCATCCAAAGACATGAAGAAAATTTAGAGTTGGCTTCTTATTCTTGAACAATTGATAGGGAGTCATGCATTTTGCTTGATTAACCAGAGAAATATTCTGAGTATAGCATGCAGTATTTACAGCTTCAGCCCAGAAGTATGTTGGTAACTTAGATTCTTCAGGCATTGTCCTTGTAGCTTCAATAAGTGATCTGTTCTTTCTTTCTACTACTCCATTTTATTGTGGAGTTCTTGCTGCTAAAAACTCATGCAAAATCCCATTTTCTTCACAAAATGCTCTCATGACAGAATTCTTGAACTCAGTTCCATTGTCACTCCTGATTCTTCTAACTTTGAAATCAGGATGATTGTTGACTTGCCTTATGTGATTGATGATGATTTCACTAGCCTCGTCTTTGGACTTAAGGAAATATGTCCAAGAGAACTTTGAGAAATCATCTACACTTACTAGGCAAAATCTTTTCCTTGTGATGGACAACACATTTACTGGTCCAAACAAATCCATGTGTAGCAGTTGCAAATGTTCCTCAATTGTTGAATCAAGCTTTATTCTGAATGATGCTTTAATTTGCTTTCCTTTTAGCAAGCATCACACAGTCCATCCTTAGAAAACTTCACTTGAGGAATGCCTCTAACCAGTTCTTTCTTCACAAGTTCATTCATAGTCTTGAAGTTTAGATGGGATAGCTTCTTGTGCCATAGCCAACATTCATCTTGACTTGCTTTACTGAGAAAACAAGTAACATATTATGTATTTAATGAGTTGAAGTCAGCTAAGTACACATTTCCTTTTCTCACTCCAGTAAGAACCACTTTGTTGCTCCTCTTGTTTGTCACAGCACAGGCTTCTGAGTTGAAGATTACTGAATTGCCTCTACCACATAGCTGGCTGATACTCAACAAATTATGCTTGAGACCATCCACTAAGGCAACCTCCTCAATGATGATATTGTCTTTTGAAATCAAGCCATATCCCACAGTATAACCCTTGTTATCATCTCTAAAAGTAATACTTGGGCCAACTCTCTCCTTGAACTCTGTGAGCAGGGTAGAATCACCAGTCATGTGTCTTGAACAACCACTATCCATGTACCACAAATTCTTTCTATTTCCCTACACATATTAAAATCAAATCAAGTTGATTTTGGTACCCAAGTTTCCTTGGGTCCTGCCTTATTAACTTTCTTCTTTTGTTTCTTAGGTTTGATCTCATCTGACCTGGGGATATCAGATTTATCCTTAGTCATTTGAGTTGGACCTTTGAAACCATTCATTACAACAGAATTATCATGCACATTTTGATTAACAGGAAATGGCATGTTATTAGTAAACATGTTACTCCAGTAGGGCATACTAAATGCATCATAATAAGGATTAGGTGCAAATGGCATAATAGCAAATTGTGCATTCATATTCTGTGTAGACATAGCATTCATAGGCATTGAAGGCATGGCATTCATGTTGGGAAAAAGGAGGTGGCACATATATGGAAGTAGGCATGAAAGTTTTGCATTTAACAGATAGATGATTTACACTACCACACTTAACACAGATTTTTCTTGGAGCATACTTATGAGGTGTGTAGTTGTTATGTTTGTTAATCCCTACTTTACCATTTCTATTGTTTTTTGTTTTTAGCCTTTATTTTAACATCAATCTTTTCTAGTCTGTAATTCAATTGCTTGATAGACAGATGACCAACATTCACTTTCTTCTCCTTCCTCACTTGACTATATTCTCCTGAAATGAAGTTTTTGGAAACTGATCCATATTTTTCATTTAAATTGGCAAGTTTGGCTTTACTCATAGGTTTGCTTACAACCGACGGATGAGGATTTATGTCACTCGAGGGATAACCCTTTTGGCTATCCGACGGATGACTCTCATCATCCGTCGAGTCCACATCATTTAGCAATCCTTCAACCAAATTGGATTCCAGCTTCTCCTTATTCTTCTTCCAGGCTACATCACAAAAGGACTCAATACCTTGAACTTTGGTGATTTGAGCATGAACATCTCTAGATGTTTTCCATGCCTTAATCACCTCCTTTTCTCGTTCAAGCTGCTTCTTCAAGACCTCTTCTTTCTTCAAGGACTCAGTTAATTCATCCTTAGCAATTTTACAGTCAATTCTCAATTTTTCAAATTCAATAAACTGAGACTCTAGCACATTATTCCTGTCACTTAAAAACAAATTGTTTTCTTTGATTTTAGCATTTTCCTTAGTGAGAGATTTAGGTGTAACACGTAAATGATATAATTCTATAGACATGTCATTTATTGCATCATTACACTCAGCTTTAGATAAATGTGCAAGATTAGTGGTGATTACCTGATTACTTGAAGAACTTGTCTTTGTTTCATCAGACTTGGTCATTAGGGCTAGATTGACATAGCTGACATCCTCATCCTCATCCAGACCATCTGCTGCCCAGTCATTTCCTTGTGTAATGAAAGCCCATTCCTTTTGTTTGAGCAACTCAAAATACTTCTGTTTATAATCCACAGGCTCAAACTTCTTCTTGCTGGAATCTGACTTTCTACACTCACTGACAAAGTGCCCTGCCAAACCAAATTTGAAACATTTGAATTTTGATTTATCCACCATGTTTCTATTTGGCTTAGCTGCTCCAAAGTTCTCTTTGAACTTGAGCTTGGCAAATCTCCTGGAAAGAAATGCTAGATGTTCAACAATGTTATCCATATCATCTTGGCTCAAAGAATCTTCATTTTCTGCTACCAGCCCCTTGCCCTTGTTTTCACAGACCTTTGAAGTGGACTCAACAACTTCTATCTTCATCTCCTTCTCTTTCTCTAACTTAGGAACCAGTGCAATGGACCCTCCTTTCTTTATCCCTTTCTCTATTCTTTCATCTTGATCTATTTCAAGCTCATAAGTCTTTAGAATGCCATACAGTCTCTCTAGTGTAAACTCCTTGTATTCTTGTGAATTTCTCAAGGAGACTGTCATTGGTTTGGTAGACTCTTCCATGCAGCTTTAGAGCATTTAGTAGCTTTTGAAATCTACTAAAGATATCAGTGAGAGTTTCACCTTCTTCAAAGTGGAAATGCTCATATTGCTGAATTAGTAATTGCATCTTGTTTTCTCTAACTTATTCAGTACCATCACAGATAATCAGAATTGTATCCCAAACTTCCTTGGCAGTTTTGCAATTGATGATATTGTCAAACATGTCACCATAAACTCCATTGAACAGAATATCCATGGCCTTCTTGTCTTTCCTGACTTGTTCAATATCAGGATCTGACCATTTATGCCTTGGCTTGGGAACTGGTGGCTCATTTCCAGTTGCAGCTCTCATTGGTACATGAGGGCCTCTCTCTATACAATCCACATAGACCTCATCTTGAGAAAGTAAATGAAAATGCATCTTTACCTTCCAGTGATGGTAATTATCTTTTTCCAGAAAAGGAATCTTGACTCCAACATCCTTCTTGTTCATCTTGCTGTTTGTTGTGATCTTTAAACTCTTTGTTCTTCAAGAGCTTGCTCTGATACCAATTGTTAGTCCCTGACAATGCAACAAGAATTACAGAAGGGGGGTTGAATGGAATTCTTGAAACTTTTTCTCAATTATAAAATGTTCTAACTTAAAATATATATGTCAGTGCTTTGATTTGCAAAGTGCGGAATGACAAGTTAAATATGAATCAAAACACAAAGTAATGAAAACACAAGTCTTTAAAACTTTCTGGTGGATTTGAATGTATCCACCAGATATATATATATATCAAGAGAACTCTGTGAAGCTTGAATAACTCATAGCTTCTTACAAATAAGAACAACTAAACTTACAGAGAAATGCTAAGAATATAGCTTACAAATGTTTCTCTGAGAGAATACTTGCTTAGTCTTCTTGTTGTTCTATTTACTACTCTTGGTTTATATATCACCAAGATTACACAGTAATAAGACAAGATAATAAAACAAAACCTATCAAGTCTAATACTATGCTGCTTCACTACTCTATTCCAACATCTTTGAATATCTTCATAATAGCATGAAAATGGCAACGCTTCTTTGTTCTTAAAAACCCAGTTGAATAGGATTCCACATTCCTTTTGTGTAAACTCGACGCATGTGACTGTGTTGCCACTGTCAACAGATGTTTGAATTGATTATCCGTCGGTACATGGTCATCCGTCGGGTTGCCTGGTTGATTATCCGTCGGGTAGCTTTGTTGATCATCCGTCGGGTAGCTAATTGGCACTTGACTTCATTTCATTTATGCAGAATTACAAGACATCATCTATGTACAATTAATCAACCTATTCTGCATATCTAATTAAAGTCAACATGACTTATTTGCTACTACAGAATCTATACAAAGGTGTTTGCAGAAATGTGCTACATGACTTATTGTTACATAAGCTACTCACTCGATGGATATCAAATCATCATCCGTCGGGACTGTATTGAGTCATCCGTCAGGACTATATTTGCTTATCCGTCGAGTGCTATATAATAAACTAAGTTGAATCTGAAAGGAATATGTCCTAAGTCCAATCATGTATTAGGATTTAGGAATAACTTTTATGTAATCTGTTTTGATTTCATTGATATTAATAAAGACTTGTTTTGTTTTTATTACGCGCTTTATTTATTTAAGTGTTTAAATAAGATATACCATAGTTTAGAGTAAAGCTTTTTATGGATTATGATGAGATCATAATAGTGAGACCTAAAAAGATGATAACTCTAAACTTAAATAGTTCCTGGTCATAGGATTACTAACTGGTAATTAATAATCCGCAAAGATCGGTACATACTATGCTTGCTTCATTACGAAGGATGTCTGTTCTCATAGACATTTGTGTGGTGACACTATAGCTAGTATGTAGGTGCTTATTATAGAATAAGTTCACTGAACATGACTCGCACAGCTGAACAACTGATGGAGTTCACTCACGTGTCAGCAGTTGTTCACATAGTGATAGTTGTACAAGTATCCTTAGACTTGAGGTCATCATAGTCATCTTGTGTACACTGAACTATGCTTTGGTTTAGTTCTTAGTCTCCAGGGACAATTATTAGGGCTCTTCTGGGTATAGGAATTTGTACACGAAGATAGTGTATGATCAATAAAGGATCTACCCCTTCCAGTGAAGGAAGCGAATGTTCAAGGCTGATCCACTTATGCTAGTTCAGGAATCTCTGGCCAGAGTGAATGAAATTAGAAAGGAGTTTCTAATTTGCATAGAACTACGCATAGTAAATGGTAAGCAAGTGATTAAATTAGATAGGCTTGACACGAGATCCATGCCTTGTATTTAATCGGGACATTGTAGGGTAGAAGGAGTTTATTGTACGGTAACTATTCACTGAATAGGTTCTTGGTATTCTAAGCAGTGAATTCATATTATCCGGATAGTCGCGATATGATGAGAAGTATCCCTCACGATGTAGAATGAATGTGATTAATTAATTAATCATATTTAATAAATTAGAGAATTTATATAAATAATGATAAAATAGTTTTATTATTATTTATTTCTACTACCGGCTTAATATTGAACCTACAGGGTCACACCATAAAAAGAGAATGATTTAATGGTGGAGGAATTAATTAATAATGGCTAATAATTATTTATTTATGAAATAAATAATTAATTGGCAAATTTAATAATTGATTAAATGAGATTTAATTTATTATAAATTAATTAAGAAAAGTTCTTAATATTATTAATTAAAGGATTTAATTTGTGGAAATTAAATCAAGAGAGAGAATTATTTCTAAAGTGTTTAGAAAAAGGATTAATGATTAAAAGGTGTTTTAATTATTAATGAGAATAATAAATGGGATAATAATAATAATATTTATGGGAAAATTTCAGCTGAAAATTTTGCCTATAAATACACTATTATAGACCCTAATTTTATTCTAACCCCAGAACCCAAAAACCCAAAATGTTTGGAAAACCCAATTCTCTCCACCTCCTTCCTCCTCCTTAACATCATTTTCTTGGTGGATACCGGTGGAGTGCTTGATACTTGAGGAGCAACTGCTAAGGATCTCTGATCGTTGTCTCCGAATTATTTTTAAAGGTTAGATTCGATCCCTCGAATTTTTATTCACGATTTATATGCTTTTATTTGGATTTTGTATGTGTAAAAGTGTTTTGCCATAACCCCGCTGTGTTTAAAATCCAACAATGGTATCAGAGCCAGGTTGTATGCATATAGATCTGTGGTAAAAATTTCAGAATTTTATGTGCTTGTATGAATTAATTATGAGTTTTACAAGTTATATCATGGATTAATTTTGCCTGATGAAAAATCGTTTCTCAGATTAATTTCGAATGTTGATCTGGGTTCTACAAGTGTTGTAGATCGTCTGGGTATTTTTCTTATAATTTTAGGATGTATAGATTTTTTCTTATGAATTTTTGAAGTTCTTGTAATTAAAATTCGTAATTAAATAATTATATATATATATGAATTGTATGTATGTATATATCTGTATATGCTGTCATCTGCTGTGTTTGTACTATCTGTTGAAGAAAGATAAGCAGCACAAAGAATGACAGATCAGGCGGCACAAAATCCGAGGAAAAGGTACGGCGGTTGCTGCAAAAAAAACAAAAAAAAATAAAAAAATAGGGGTGTAACGCATTTCGGGAATGCGTTACACACCTGTGGCGCATTCACGGAATACGTTACACCCTTTAATGGCTTAAAAGGGGTGTAACGCATCACCGGAATGCCTTACAGGGCTTGTAACGCGTTCCTGTAAGGCGTTACAGCCCGTCTGTTGATTTTAAAATTGATTTTCTAGGAGTTTCGTAACTCCGTTTTGGGCGTGCAATATACCGTTGGATTCGTTTTTCTGAGACGGATCTAATGGAGTGATCAATTTTAGTTTATATAAAAGTTTTGAACTGTTTATATTTCCATGAAGTGTTTTAAAGCTATTTTTTAACTGTTTTAGTTGCTTTTAAATGCTTCATGTGATACATAGAGATGTATGATGCTTAGAATAATGTGCTAGATGATATAACATGCCTACCTTGATGTCTATTCATGTTGATATATGTGATATATGCTTAGTTTATCATGCGATGATAGATTTAGGTGAACTTAAATAAACATAAGGCGTTTGTTAGACAACCTAGTATAGTGAAATTGTTTCATAACCTTAAGAACAATATTATGAATACAATCATGAGATTCTTGTGTTTGTGAAACACGTAATTGAATATGAATTTTCGATATGAGAGAAAGGATGATTCTGTCAACAATAGATTTCTATCTGTAAGAAAGGGTTATTAAGTGACGCCTCTTGACAATGCTCCACCAGATCTGGGAATCGTCTGATTATTGATTATTGATTTGAAATATTTAATTTAAAAGGAAGAATCTCTTTATAATATGATTATGATTGTAATGTAATATAATCCCTCTAAAATTAAATAATATCAAGTAGTAATTGGCCAATGATACAACGGGCTTGTGTCGGTCATAGCCTTCCAACATGGTAGAAAGTAGTTCTTATTTTTGAATCATTGTCGGTTCGTGCTACAGCCGAGGGCTTTGATTTCGAAATAAGAAATACTTGTCTATTACATAGAGATGTGTACATTGAATAAGAATCTAAAGGTTGGTACGTGCTACAGTTGTGGGCCTTTGGGGACTGATTCAACTGTACGGAATGTTGGGTTAGACTTGACTTAGAATATTGAGTTTGTCGTGCTACAGCCGAGACTCAATTATTCAAGAGGCTAAAGTTTGATTAGGGACTAACATGAGATGTAATTGACAAGAGTTGTCTGCCTATTGAACATTACATGGCGGTTCGTGCTACAGCCGGGGTCGTGTAATGGAATGTAGGATCCCTATTCCCACTAGCATTATGAATGCTTAATTTTTCACGTAGGGGGTTGAATAAATTAGATAAACTAGTGGGAGCCACTTATGAATAAAGACCCGATTCATGTAGTGTTTTAAAATGAAATCGAATATTTGCTAAATATTGTTATGTGTTTATCATTTACAGATTTACTTTGTACGTTATGTCTTCTGCACTATCACTCAGGAGCATACTAGATGCTCACAAATTGACTGGTCCTAATTATGCTGACTGGCTTCGAAACTTGAGAATTGTTCTCAGGATTGAGAAGCTGGAATACGTGATTGACTCACCTAAGCCTACTGAACCTGCTAGTGATGCACATAATGATGAACATGTTGTGTATCGTAAGTGGATAGATGATGCAAATGTTGCTCAATGCATCATGCTAGCTTCCATGAACATTGAGCTACAGAAGCAACATGAGCATATGGATGCTCACACTATCCTCATGCATCTACAAGAGTTGTATGATGTGGCAGGGAGGACAGCTCGATATGAGATATCAAAGGAGTTGTTCGGTTGTAGGATGTCTGAGGGATCATCTGTGAATGACCATGTACTTAAGATGATCAATTTGATTGAACGTCTTGGACAACTTGGTTTTGCCATGGATGGGGAGCTGAGCCAAGACTTGGTCTTGCAATCGCTTCCGAGTTCGTTCTCGCAGTTTGTTGTGAACTTTCACATGAATAAGTTGGATGTCAGCCTGCCTGAACTCCACAACATGTTGAAGACTGCGGAATCGAATTTCCCCCCTAAGAAGAGTTCTGTTCTTCTAATTGGTGAAGGTTCCAATCCTAAGAAAAGGAAGAGGAACTCTTCCAAGAAGAAGAAAGTAGGTGAGAAAACGCCGGTTCCACCAAAAGCTGAAGACCCCAAGAGCAAAGTTGTTTGCTTTCACTGTAACAAGGTGGGGCACTGGAAGAGGAACTGCAAGGTTTACCTTGCAGAATTGAAGAAGAAGGGTAGTGAGACTACCGCTTCTGATTCAGGTATGTTCATGATATAAGTGAATATGTCATTTCTACTTGGGTATTAGATATCGCCTGTGGTTCTCATATCTGCAATTTGTTACAGGGACCAAGGAGAAGTAGGACTCTTGAGGAAGAGGAGGTGATTCTACTGATGGAAATGGAGCAAGAGTTGCTGCTGAAGATATTGAATCATTTCATTTACATATGCCTACGGGCAAGACTATTGTTTGAAATAATTGTTATTTTGTTCCCTCGATTGTGAGGAATATTATTCCCATGTTAGACTTGGCTGGATTTTCATTTATTATTGAGAATAATGAATGTTCTATTCTTAGAGATAATATTCTTTATGGACGTGGTACTTTAAATAATGGTCTGTATAAATGTGACATAATTTACTTCAGATTGAACAAAATAATAAAAGAAAAGGGATGATAAAAATCTCACTTTATAGTGGCACTGCAGTCTCCATTTAGTAGACATGGAGAGAGGGCTGCAAATTTTCTAGGAATGGTACACACAGATGTATGTGGACCAGTGTCTACGCATGCCATGGGTGGATTTTCATACTTCATTACTTTCATAGATGATAGATCTAGATTCGGATATGAGTTTGATGAAACACAAGTCTGAGGCCTTTAAAAAGTTCAAAGAGTATAAGTATGAAGTGGAGAAACAACCAAACATAGTATTATAACTCTTCGATCCGATCGAGGTGGTGAATACTTTAATGGAGTGTTTCTAGATTATCTCAAAGTAAATGGTATAATCTCCCAGTGGACTCCTCCAAATTGGTATCTGAAAGGAGAAATCGAACTTTGTTAGACATAGTTCGGTCCATGATGAGCTATGCAAATCTTCCAGTATTCCTATAGGGTTATGCATTGGAAACCTCAGCATATTTACTGAATAAGGTGCCTTCCAAAATCTGTTCCTCAAACTTCGTATGAGATATGGAAAGAAAGGAAACCGAGTCTTAAACACGTTAAGATTTGGGGATGTCCAGCTTATGTCAAGTAAGTTGACCCAGATAAGCTGGAATATCGATCCGTAAAATGTAGTTTTGTGGGATATCCTAAAGAGACTTTAGGGTATTACTTTTGCACCGATCATCGGGTGTTTGTCTCCAGACATGCTACCTTCTTGGAAAAGGAGTTTATCCTTGAAGGAAACAGTGGGAGCAAAATTGAACTTGATGAAGTTCAAGAAGCACAAACTACTACGGATCAAGTGGAAACACCTGTTCTGACTGAACAAACTTTTGTTGAATAGCCCATTCGTAGGTCAGGGAGAGTGTCTCGCCAACCTGAGAGGTAATATGGCCTTGTCATTGAGAATGACAATGAGTTGTCGATCATTGATGATGACGACCCTGTAACCTATAATAAAGCTATGAGTAGTGTTGACTCAGAGAAATGGCATAGTGCCATGAAATCCAGAATGGAATCTATGTATACGGTATACAAAAGATAGATTATAGCAGATGGCCAGGTGGAGACCTTTAAGGCCAGGCTTGTGGTAAAAGGATTCAAACAAAGGCAATGGATTGACTTTGATGAAACCTTTTACCTGTAGCCCTGTTAAAATCAGTTCGGATTTTGCTTGCGATTGCTGCTTACTACGACTATGAAATCTGGCAGATGGCCAGATGGTTTTCTTTCCAAGGGAAATGAAAACCTAGTGTGTAAGCTACTGCGAACCAAATTTGGTTTAAAGCAGGCTTCTCGAAAGATGGAACATTCGTTTTGATGAGACAATCAAAGAGTTTGATTTTATCAAAAAAAACAAAGATGAACTATGGGTCTACAAAAGGGTTAGTGGGAGCGCGGTAACATTTCTTGTATTGTATTGAATTAGAGTTGACACACATAACAACATAGCAGACCCACTCACAAAGCTACTTTATGAATGTCACTTTGATCGTCATAAAGACAAGATGGGTATTAGATACCAGAGTGATTGGCTTTAGTACAAGTGGGAGATTGAAAGGAATATTTCCTAAGTCCAATCATGTATTAGGATTTATGAATAACTTTTATGTAATCTGTTTTGATTTCATTGATATTAATAAAGACTTGTTTTGTTTTTATTACGGGCTTTATCTATTTAAGTGTTTAAATAAGATATACCATAGTTTAGAGTAAAGCTTTTTATGGATTATGATGAGATCATAATAGTGAGACCTAAAAAGATGATAACTCTAAACTTAAATAGTTCCTGGTCATAGGATTACTAACTGGTAATTAATAATCCGCAGAGATTGGTACATACTATGCTTGCTTCATTATGAAGGATGTCTGTTCTCATAGACATTTATGTGGTGACACTATAGCTAGTATGTAGGTGCTTATTATAGAATAAGTTCACTGAACATGACTCGCACAGCTGAACAACTGATGGAGTTCACTCACGTGTCAGCAGTTGTTCACATAGTGATAGTTGTACAAGTATCCTTAGACTTGAGGTCATCATAGTCATCTTGTGTACACTGAACTATGCTTTGGTTTAGTTCTTAGTCTCCAGGGACAATTATTAGGGCTCTTCTGAGTATAGGAATTTGTACACGAAGATAGTGTATGATCAATAAAGGATCTACCCCTTCCAGTGAAGGAAGCGAATGTTCAAGGCTGATCCACTTATGCTAGTTCAGGAATCTCTGGCCAGAGTGAATGAAATTAGAAAGGAGTTTCTAATTTGCATAGAACTACGCATAGTAAATGGTAAGCAAGTGATTAAATTAGATAGGCTTGACACGAGATCCATGCCTTGTATTTAATCGGGACATTGTAGGGTAGAAGGAGTTTATTGTACGGTAACTATTCACTGAATAGGTTCTTGGTATTCTAAGCAGTGAATTCATATTATCCGGATAGTCGCGATATGCTGAGAAGTATCCCTCACGATGTAGAATGAATGTGATTAATTAATTAATCATATTTAATAAATTAGAGAATTTATATAAATAATGATAAAATAGTTTTATTATTATTTATTTCTACTACCGGCTTAATATTGAACCTACAGGGTCACACCATAAAAAGATAATGATTTAATGGTGGAGGAATTAATTAATAATGGCTAATAATTATTTATTTATGAAATAAATAATTAATTGGCAAATTTAATAATTGATTAAATGAGATTTAATTGATTATAAATTAATTAAGAAAAGTTCTTAATATTATTAATTAAAGGATTTAATTTTTGGAAATTAAATCAAGAGAGAGAATTATTTCTAAAGTGTTTAGAAAAAGGATTAATGATTAAAAGGTGTTTTAATTATTAATGAGAATAATAAATGGGATAATAATAATAATATTTATGGGAAAATTTCAGCTGAAAATTTTGCCTATAAATACACTATTATAGACCCTAATTTTATTCTAACCCCAGAACCCGAAAACCCAAAAAGTTTGGAAAATCCAATTCTCTCCACCTCTTTCCTCCTCCTTAACATCGTTTTCTTGGTGGATACCGGTGGAGTGCTTCACACTTGAGGAGCAACTGCTAAGGATCTCTGATCGTTGTCTCCGAATTATTTTTAAAGGTTAGATTCGATCCCTCGAATTTTTATTCACGATTTATATGCTTTTATTTGGATTTTGTATGTGTAAAAGTGTTTTGCCATGACCCCGCTGCGTTAAAAATCCAACAGAATCTACTAATGTGTTTTGTTAATGAAATCATCAAGTTCTCAACAAAGTATATTCAATATAATAAACTTTGTTATAATAGAACAGTTATTCTCTCTCAGTGATGAACAATATCACTAAGAGCTGCTAGGTTATAATGTATAATCTTTCTCGTGAATGATAAGACATATAGTGTAAACCCTAAACTGTGTTTATATAGTACACAGTTACAAGATATCTTCTAATTGATATGGAATATAATTATGTCTCCTAAAATATATCAATTAGATATTATCTTCTACAAGTCTTCTAGTCTTCTAACTCTCCATGCCTATCTTCTATTGTTTTAGTCATGATCATTTCCTGTAAATCAGCTGTTTTCCTTATCTGAAGTATCCGCACTTAATTCCTGATATAAATCCTCATGGCCTTAAGTTCTGATATAAGTTATGTCTTCAGTAAGTTCTAATTTCCAGTAAGTCCTGATATTAAGTTCTGAAACTAAACACAACAGATTAGACATGACATCTCAAATATGTCTAACAGTTTCAATTCTATCTTTCGTATTAGATGCATATGCCATGAACCCTCAAGTATCTATTGCAAGTAGTTTAACTTTGCTTGGAGATTTCTATGCAAGTAATTCAAAAGTCATACCATGCTAATATACCAAGTAATTGTGATGTGGAACACTGTGCAAGTTATATTCAGTAACCTTATCTTGATACCTAAAAGTTAGCTATCCCTTAAAGTAATTCATGATTGCTTGATAACCCTATTCTTACCCCTAAAACATGATACCCTGTTATACTTTGAACTGATGCTCACCTTCTTTATATTTCAATACCTATGTCTTATCTGGAACCATTACCTTGAACCTAGTTTAACTTAGTTCCTTCATACTATCCGATAACCCTGCTAAATCTCATTGTCAAATTCCTTGTGAATAGAAACCTTGCAATTCCCTTGATAAAGTATAGTCTAGTTGATCATGGCCTTGAAATTTAGTGGACCTATTCCCTGTGCTTCAAAGTTGATCTAGAACCCTTGATAAAGATGCTCACTGTTTAAGAAATTAACCGTCACTTAGCATCAATTTTTAAAATAAAAAGTTAAAATTTGGATTTTCAGTCCCAAAGGGGGACAAATATTTACTTTAGATAGTGGATCTGGACTGAGACGCAAGTCCTTTCCGCTCTTAATTTGTAGGCTTAAAAGTTTCCTAGAGATCTCATTAATGTTCTAGAACCCAGCGAGGTTCGGGATTACTTCGCGGCTAATCACAGGCTGTAATCCGTAGCGTCATAAAATGGTTTTTTTATAAGGAAATGGTTTTGAATGGTTTTACTATAATAAAAGATGCCATCATCCTGAAATTTTATCTCTTGATACTATATTGTTGAATATTCATTTCCATTGTTAATGTATTATTCTTGTTTATGTATATTATAGCGCTTGTTGAGCATTTGGCTCACTACTTGCTTGCCCTGATATTATATCTAGCAGATATGGTTAGATTCAAGAAGACATCGCGTAAGACTTGTGATGCCGATTCGTATGTTCGAGCTCAGGTAGTTAGTGACTTTGTGTGTGAGGACTCGATATTGGAATCAGGTTGTAATAGTTAATAGTGTTGGGCTGTTCCAAACCCTAAACTGTAAAGATCTTGGATTCAGATGTATTTAGTTCCTTTTGTTAACTAATATAATTACTCGTATATTGTCTTTTGTAAATATTTGGGGCGTGACAAATACCTTTGATTTCTGTAGTGAAATTGATTATAAATTATGAAAGTACGTTTCACACGCTTCGATTCGACTACTTGTACGCCCAAATCGGAGTTCGATAACGCCTTCATTTTTAGGTTTGATTTTGAAGAACGCGACGAATATTCAAGTTTTTCTCTGTAAATTATATATTTTAACTGTTTGTTTATTATTATCTATATAAAATAAAATAAGGAAAAGACTATTTATACTTATGGAATATTAGTATCCCATTAGATCGTACTGGATCAGGAAATAGATTACTTAGCCGCTACGTAGCAATAAAAACAATCCAATTTGATATCAGTTGTGGATAATTATCAAAACCGGCCTCCTTATAAAACATCTTACGAGAAAATAATGTAAAAAATACCTCGTCTCTCGAGATTATGGGTTTTATTGATCTATTGAAATGACTATCATATTGAAAATTTTGCGTCGGGACTCGTATGGGTCAAACCGTACTTCAGATTGAAAAGTCAAAACACGAAAAATGTTCAGAATAATGAGACTAGGTTAGGAAGGAATTTTCCGAAGAGTTTCGGGTTATAGAAACGTAAAAACGGCTGAAGTTGGACGATTCCCGGCTTTATAATATAGTTTTACAGTTACTCAGAAAATAATTGTTACCTCATAAATCTTTATTAAATCATATAACAACCTAAAAAAAATTACCAGAAAATACCAAAATTGTCTATATTTTATTTGGGACAAATAAAATTAAAATACTCAAATGTTATCACATATAAACATACGGACATCACTTCCCATTATCAGATAATTCACCAAAATTCACATAAAATCACATAATAATTATTTATTGATAAAAATAATTGCACAATATTTCCCGGATATTACACAAGCCACTAAAACAAAAGTTTCTGAATCCAAGTTTCAAAGAGCCCACTCTAGTTCCTCTCAAAAGGGACTAGTTTCAAAAACTACCAAAACTTCAGAGGGGTGTGTGAAGGTAAGTGAGGCTGGTGAGGGACAGGGTGAACATCAAAGAAGCCCTAAGAATAAGGAGAGTGATGTGTGTATAACCAGCCTTGTCACGGTGCAGTTTCCCAACAAATTGTAGTGAATAATAAGGAATTAAGCTCATTTCTAGTTGGATCCTCCCAAAAGGATGTGACTATTAATCAAAGCTCTCAGCCAAGAGCACAGGGCAAAAGGGTTAGGGACACAAACCTACCTCAAACTTATACAAGAAACAAGAAATCTAAACACACCGGGGATACACAGGATGCATACATTGTGCAAACTGCAGTCAAAGACTCAGTTATAAAACCTTCTCAAATTCAGATTGATGTGGCTCCAATAAATGTGGAGTCAAAGCCAAAATTTATAACTATAGAAGGAACTCACACACAAAACTCACCCACAAATTCTCTGGATGTGGACATGATTCACACATGAATTCCTGATTCTCCATCTTTAACTCTCTTGGAGGAGCCAAAATCTACAGTAAGTGGTCATCATCTTTTAGATGATTTGTTGGCTCACTTGCCATTTCTTTCTGATTTTACTGAGATCCGGTGCAAAATTTCAAATCAATCACCACAGATTCTACAGTAGTTTCAACTCTAAACTCTATCATTTTTACTCTCTCGAAGGATATTCTTCATCCATTGACTGGTGATTTTATCTCGACGGATGTGCTTAACAGAAATCATCCGTTGACCTTCTCAACTACTATCTCGACAGATGTCTCTCATATATTGAATATCACTATACCACTTGAAATGTCAACAATTGTTACAAGTGTAGATGATCTAGTAGTTTTACAATCACTATTAGGATTGAGGGAAGGGACTGAACAGAGTGAGAGGCTGAGTTGCTCTCAAGCAAAAGGAGAGAAAAAGTGTGAACAAATGCAAGCTATTTCTTCCAACTAGGCAAAAAAAAGTGAGAGGATTCCCATGTTAGATGGTGAAGGTGAGGGTGTGAGGGTGGGAAGCCAAGGGGAGCCCTTGATGCAACAAAAGAGAGAAAATGAGAGAAATACAGGTAAAAATAAAGAATGGGAAGAGCCCATTGTTAGTGAGTTAATGGATGTTAATGAGGCTGAAAAGAAGTAGCTATTTCAACAAGAATATCAAGCTGTCTTAGACACTGTTTCTTATGAAACTGAGGCATTTACTCACCCTGTTCCCGCTTATCAAATTTTGGCTGAACATGACAATGAGGCTGCTGAGAGGACACTGAACTGGTGCACACAACAACATCCATGCTAAGGGCCAAATATGCCATCAACTCACTTCCTTCCACACCTGATGAGGATTTTGAGTATAATTTTGCAGCATCTGGTGATTCTTTTGGTGATGACTCTCTTGGAGAGGGTCATGAAGAAGTAGGCAGGAATATAGGGGAGAGACTGAAACTCCAGAATGGATGTTTTCCAAAGAATGCAATCTTCTTGAGTTCAATTCTGTCTTGTTTAAGTTAGTTAATGAAACTCAAGCTTCCATTCAAACCACCAACAACACCAGCACTAAGACACTTCTTCAAACCCACCTGGATTCTCTACAGTTGCACAAGATTCAATCTCTTTAACATCATCAAAGCATGGACATTCTGAAACATGATTTATCCCAACTAAAGGAGGATGTCAAAAAGAAATTGGATGTTAAGCTTCCAGAAACAACTATACTAGAAATAGTCCAGAAGCTAAGAAAAGAAGCTGATTTGAACAGAAAAGTTGAGGCCATGGATTTAAGAATTACAAATTAGAAAGCTCAGACAAGTCTTCTACAACAATTGGTGGTTTCACAAAGCTTAAACCCTGCTCAACTTGATGCTAAAAAAGGGGGAGAATAATGCTATCATTCCAGTTAGTAAGGGGGAGTCAGTTAGTAAGGGGTAGAAAGTGCACATTCGAGTTAGTAAAGTGATTGTTCCAGCAATTACCTTCTCTAATCCACCAGTTCTCGATAGCATTGACTTGATCAATATTGCAGCAGCTGAGCTCAGGCTGAATAAACAATTGAAGGAAATTGATGAGAAGATTGAAAAAGTTTTTGGTCCAATTGCAAAACCTGAAAAACTAGTGAAAGACTTTACTCAATTGAGACCAATTTCAATAAATGAAATGAGCTTGGGAAATTTGGAGAAAGGTGAACCCTCAGCAAGAAGACTTCTAAAGGCCAATGTGATTTTACAGCCAACGAAAAATTACTCAAAGTATTCAACCAAAAATCCATTAGACCTTGTCTATGTAACTCCCAAGCCTGATGAAGAAAAGTTGCTTGGCAGATATATTGCTTATCTTAAAGATCCTAGAGACGCAGTCTTGAAAAAGAGAATTGCTAAAATCTACAGGAATGGCAAATTGATCTGTGTGATGGCTGGACATCCACAATTTGCAGAAGCTAAGAAAAGGAAAAGGTGAGGCTCAAACAACAGAAAAGGCAAGCCGCCTTAGATGCGAAGAACCAAGCTAAGAAGACTACAACCACAGAAACTGAAAAGCCTGTTGTGATAGCTGAGTCTATTAATAATGAAAAGCAAGAAGAACTAAAGCATAAAAGTAGAAAAAGAGTGAGAAAGGAAATAACCAAAAGGAAGCTGGATTTTGGAGAAGAAAAAGAAAAAGAAGATGAACCTGAGTTTACCCAGTCTACCACTACAAATCAATCAATATTGCCCACTTTGGAGCAAGGTGAAACCAAGGTCTATCCAGATGTGAATTTTCATGGTGAGCCAATAATTCCAAAGGATGAACCAATAGACTGGGAAAACCTACCTATCCATGATCTAAACCTCCCGATTCCAACTACCTCAGCTAAAAGAAGAAAATCCAACCCAATCAAGCTAGTCAAGTTAATTCCATTCAAATCCAAAAATCTACCCAAACACAAACCAACTGTCAACAAGGAAGATCAACTTTACATCTGTGAGATTAAGGAGTTTTCTAACATCAATCTCTACTTGGATAAGCTAGATGAAGTTAGGTCTATTGATGCTTATAAAAGACTTCCAGAAAGATTGGTGTTTAGATACAAGGGTGGAAAAGAGATGACTTGGCCTCTTCACAGAAATCTCAATAAAGGCTATTCTGTCTTAGTGAAGATTTTCTCCTCGATAAAGAAGAACTTTGGGTTCAACATTGTTGCCAAAAAGATGGTACTGAACAAAATTGAGGAGATAATGAAAAGCAAGAAAGACTCAAATGCACTCCCAAGAGTCTTAACTATTCCCTATAGTGGAGATAGAGTGCATTTGAGGCCATATTGGATAATGGAGTTCAAGGATGCAAAGAACATCGAAAGATTCTTCAGATTAGAAGATCATATAAAGATTTCAAGCAATGAAACTCTCATGGAGATGCAAGAGATGTTGGATCAGACTAATGAAAATGAATCTGAATTCTTTAAGCAAGTTCAACACCATATTGAAGAGAACAATGATAAACTGGGAAAGAGGACTAGACATTCAAGGAAATAAGATAATTTGCTCAGTCTAAAGGAGCACCTGGAAAATGGCTTGTGAGATTTTATATAAACCTTCCCTTGTATAATTTTTAATAACTTGCAACACTTGTTAATTTTATCTACTATTAATCAGTTTGTATTCATATGGTGTTTTGTTATCATCAAGTTTCTCTTAATTTATGCCTACAATTCCAGTAGACATAAATTGAGGAGATTTTTAGGAATATATCATAGGCGTGATAATAAGTTCACCAAAACACCTTAGTAGATTTAATTCAGTATTTTTGTAGCTCTCAACGGATGATCACCTTAACATCCGTTGAGAGAGCAACTTATGTATAATAGGTTTTGTAACACATTTCTGCATACTACAATACCTTAGAGATCTAGAAGTTGTAGGATATTCAAAGTCATGTTGACTACTAGATTGATATGCAAAGTATGTTGGCTAATTATAAATGTTAGATGCCTTGTAATTTTGCATAAGTGAAATGGAGTTAATTGCTATGGAAGACTTTTAACAGATGATTCTACAAGGTCTCGACGGATGATCCAAGTCACATTCAACGGATGATCTAATGAAGCTTCGACGGATGATTCAACACAGTTTCAATGGATGTTCAAATTCAAATTGCAGTTGATAGTGACTTGACAATCACGTGCGTTGACTGTATGTAAATGGAATGTGGAATCCTATTTACAGGTTTTAGAGAACAAAGAAGCATTTCCATTTTCATGCTAACTTGAAGATATTCAAAGATGCTGGATAGAGAAATGAAGAAGCATGAAATTAGACTAAGACACTCTTATCTTATTAGTTTGTTTTT
This sequence comes from Apium graveolens, assembly GCF_009905375.1. Lineage (NCBI taxonomy): Eukaryota > Viridiplantae > Streptophyta > Magnoliopsida > Apiales > Apiaceae > Apium > Apium graveolens. The sequence goes on from NC_133653.1 coordinate 111,193,724, forward strand.
TTATCATGTAACTTGGTGATATATAAACCAAGGGTAGCAAGTTGAATAATAAAAAGCAAGTAAGCAATCAACTAGAGAAATATAAAAAGTTGTATAAGTGAAGAATTTCTTAATTCTTTGTAATTTTACTTGTAAGCAGCTGTGTACAATCTTTGTATCATAGAGTTCTCGATCTTATATATATATATATATATATATATATATGGTGGAAAAATTTAATCCATCGGAAAGTTTTTAAATACTCGTATTTGATTACTTCGTGTTTGATTACTTCAGTACTTTCATTCCGCACTTTAGCTTAATCAAACACAGTTTTATATATGTGAGATAGAATAGTTCTCAAAATAAAAAAAAAACTAGAATTACATTCAACCCCCCTCTTCTTTAATTATTTGTTAGATTGTTTGGGAATAACAACTGGTTCGGTTGATAGATCAAAATTAGGTGCTAGAATTCTGATGAGTTGGGTTACTTTGTAACTGAGTGTAGGAAGCCAAAGAAAGTGAAGAAGGATGAAACCTAGTTGGATTTGGAAGCAAATTATGAAACTCTCTTGAGAAAATAACAGGGAAAGGCTTACATAGCTGAAAACAAAAGTTGGAATAACACTGATGAAGATGATGATAATGAAAAATTTAGAAATTATGCACTCATGGATTTAGAGCAAGGAGAATCATCCACATCAAAATCAGAGGTAACAACTCTAACCACAACTGTTCTAAATACAAGGCAATATAAAGAAATTGTTGAAATGATGAATGTAGAGATGTTTCACATCCACACAAGCATGGTGGCAGCTACTGAGGAAGTTAGTAGACTGTCAAAAATTAATGAGAAGTTTGAAATTAAAAAGCAAGAGTTGGAGCTGCAGCTTCTTGGGCTTGAAACAGTCAAGAAAGAAAATGAATATTTGAAAAACAAGCTCAAGCATGCAAATTGAAGCAGTGTTGTGGGAAAAATTGGAAAAGAATAAAGTAAAATTGAAGTCCTTAAAAAATGCATCTCAGTTGTATGGACAATACAATGAGAAAAATAAACCATGTGCTAATATAGCTATTGGTTTGGACTATGATGCATTGAATAAAAACAATAAAAATGAAGGTGACAAAGGAAAACAAATTACAGATCAAGATGTCCTATTTGTGTTGAGAAAAGTAAATGTACCTTTGTTCAAAGCATATAAGGTTAATTTCAGTGAGGTTAATTTGGTCATCAAGCAAGAACTTGCATATGAAGATAGTGAAAAGAAGGATGCAGAAACAACTACTATAAATGAAAATGAAAAGAAACCAATAGTCAATCAAGTTTTCAAGACACCAAGAAGGTCAAAACTAAGAATGCTGGGAAAAAGAAAAAGAACATGAATGGAAAAATAGGTGTGAACAAGAGCAACAACTATGCTTTTGTTGTAGATACTCCATGGAAGCAGTGTCAAAAATGTGGCTCAACAAATCACCTAACTCACCTTTGTAAAAAGGCTGTTAGTAAGCCAAAGTTGGGAGCTTGCAAATACAATAAGGTATTGGCTGAATATCCCTATTCATTCTGTGATATATTTGACTACATTCCTTGTAATATGAAGGTTATGACAATCTGTCATAAATTGAGAAAAGAATTGAAGGAGGTTAATCTTGGATCTGAGATTAGAAAGGAAAATACTGATCAAACCATAAATGCCGTTCTTTTTGAAAATTCAAATTCGGCTTCTGCAACTTCTATGAAAAAGAAGAAAGTTCCCAACACTTCTTGGGTAGCCAAACACACTTAATCCTTATTGTGTGCAGGGCAAGATGAACAAAGTCATATGGATCATTGACGGTGGATGTTCCAGACATATGACAGGTGATAAGGCCATGCTACCATAATTTGATGAGATCGCTGGCCTATTGGCTCCTTGTGGAGACAACATCAAAAGATTCATAATGGGATATGGCATGCTAGTTTTAGGAAATGTTTTCATAGATGATGTAGCAGTATTTTCTAGACTTGAAGTAAATCTTGTAAGTGTCAGGCAATTTACTGATAAGGGATTCAAGGTGAATTTTGAAAAAGAAGATTGCTCAATTATCAGCAAGAAGACTGATGACATTGATCTGAAAGGAGTAAGAAAAGGAAACTTGTTTGTTGCAGATCTAAGTTCAGCAAACAAGGATGAAATTTACTGCTTCTATACCAAGGCATCCATTGAGCAAAGAAAGCTATGGCACAAGAAACTCTCTCACCTGAATTACAAAATAATTAATACCTTGGTGAAAAAGGAATTAGTGAGAGACATGCCAAATTTGAAATTTGCTCAAGATGAAGTCTGTGAGGCTTGTCAGAAAGGCAAAATGAAGAGGTCCAGTCACAAGAGAAAAACTGTGAATTCCATAAGTGCACCATTGCAACTTATTCAAATGGACCTGTTTGGACCAGTTAATGTCTTATCTATTTCTAGAAAGAAATATGCATTGGTGATGTTGGATGACTACCCAAGGTATGCATTGAAAGAATTTATGCATTTAAAGGATGAAACTCCACAAATTATTATTGAACACATAAAGAAAGTTGAAAAGTAGGCTGAAGATCAAAAGTATGTAAAAATATTGGGAAGTGATAATGGCACAAAATTCAGAAAAGCAACATTGAGTGAATTCATCAAAGAAAAAGGCATTGTTTAAGTATTTTCAGCTGCAAGAACACTTCAAACAAATGTTGTTGTTGAGAGGAAAAGTAGAACTCTAGTTAAAACTGCTAGAAGAATGCTGCAAGATACCAATCTACAAGTTTTTGGGAAGAAGCTGTGAACACTGAATGCTATACTCAAAATAGATATTTGATTAACAAAAACCTTTGAAAATCACCTTACTCAATTCTATCAAAAAGAAATCATATTGTGAAGCATCTGCATGTGTTTGGAAGTAAATTATTTGTGCTCAAGGAAAACTCTGAATATGTGGGAAAATATGACTCTAAGGTTTTTGAAGCAATTTTTCTGGGATATTCATTGGAGAGAACTGCCTTCAGAGTTTATATGCTTGAACAGAAGAAAAGTATAGAAAGCACATATGTGGCTTTTGATGATGACAAGTGTCCATGCTTGGAATGCCTTGATGAAAATGAAGCTGAAGCTTTGAAGTTTGAAAATCTCAATATTGACAGTATGTTTCTAAGGATGATGCTGAGATTAACACAAAAAATAGTTTGGAGCAAGAAATAACTGATCAAGTGATCCTTAAAAATGTAAATTCTAATCAAAAAAGAATTTCACCTGAGTTTGATGGCACAAACTCAGGGGGAGAAGAAGATGGTGGTTCTGCAAGTCATGCCAATGATGATAACAACTCTAGTCAACAAGATCACACCAGGAAATGGGATGAAAGTCACACCAGAAATGCAATAATTGGTGATCTCAATGTTGGAGTGAAAACTAGTAGTGCTACTGCAAATAAATACTTGTACGCATATTTTTTGCCTTAAACTGAGCCAAAGAAAATTGAAGAGGCCTTGCTTGATCCTGACTGGATAACTGTCATGCAAGAAGAATTAAATCGGTTTGATAGAAGTGAAGTTTGGGATTTAGTTTCTGCACCAAGAAATAAAAGCATTACTAGAACAAAATGGGTGTATTGGAACAAGATGGATGAAAATGGAATTGTGACAAGGAACAAAGCAAGACTGGTTACTAAAGGCTACTCACAAGAAGAAGGAATTGACTATGATGAAACTTTTCTCCAGTCGAAAGAATTGAAGAAATAAGAATCTTACTTGCATTTGCTGCACACTCAAATTTCAAGGTGTATCAAATGAATGTGAAAAGTGTATTCCTCAATGGTGAATTGGAAGAGGAAGTCTATGTGCAACAACCACCTTGCTTTTAAGATCCATAATTTCCAGACTTTGTTTATAAATTATTAAAGGATCTTTATGGATTGAAGCAAGCACCTAAAGTATGGTATTATACATTATCAGAATTCGTGATCAAACATGGATTTAACAGAGGAACCATTGATAAGACGTTATTCTACAAGCTGTATGGTGATGATATTATCCTAGTTCAAATCTATATGGATGATATCATTTTTGGTTCTACTAATGAAAAGTTATATCAAAGATTTTCAAGACTCATACAGAGCGAATATAAGATGAGCTTGATGGAAGAGCTCAGTTACTTCCCTGGCATTCAAGTTAGTCAAAGAAGTGATGGCATCTTCCTCAGTCAAACCAAATATGTTAAAGATTTATTGAAGAAGTTTGGAATGGTTGACTGCTTGCCTGCATCTACACCAATGTCTACAGCTACCAAGTTGGATGAAGATAAGAAAGGAAAAAGTATAGACATATCTGGCTAGAGAGGAATGATTGGATATTTTCTATACTTAATTGCTAGTATACCAGAAATCATGTTTGCAACATGTTTGTGTTTTAGATTTTAAGAAAATCCCAAAGAATCATATTTGATGGCAGTAAAGAGAATTTTCAGACAATTGAAGAGAATAACAAACTTGGGATTGTGGTATCGTAAGGGAAAGGGTTTTAATGCTGTTGGATACATAAATGCAGATTTTGCCAGATGCAGGGTTGACAGGAAGAGTACTAGTGGAAGTTGTCAATTTCTTGGTCAAAGACTTGTATCTTGGTACAGTAAGAAACAACAATATGTGTCAACTTCTACAACAGAGGCTGAATATATAGCAGCAGGAAGTTGTTGTGCTCAAGTGCTTTGGATTTGATATCAACTAATGGACTATGTCCTAGTGTTACACAAAATTCCAATCATGTGTGACAATACTATTGTCATTTCTATTGTTGCTAATCCAGTTAATCATTCTAGAACTAAGCATATTGATGTAAGGTACCATTTTATTAAAGAACATGTTGCAAATGATACTATTGAGCTCATTTTTGTTTCAACAAAAAAACAAGTAGCTGACATTTTGACTAAACCTTTGGATGAAGCAATTTTCACTAGATTTGTTAGTGAAATTGGAATGTTAAATTCTTCATCCTAAAGGAAAGAGCTCATCTACTATATTACAGTAGATTAATTTCTGATAAATCAAACTTAGTCTGATTCAATTAGAAAATTAACTGAAATATGATCTATAAATATTTCAAGATTCTCTGTATATTTATTTTTCAAAATTCAAAATTAACATGGAACTTTTCAAATTCTGAGAAAAATTGTCTAATTATTGGTTCACATTTTTAATATGTGAAACTGATATAAGACAGATCAGAGATAGAACAAATGTATGTAGAGAATTGAGTTCTTAATAAATCTAAATGGCTTCTCGACATGTCATTTTGAGACTTCTCGACAAGTTTTTTCCATGATTTCTTGATAGACTTCTCGACAAGCCTCTTTATGACTTCTCAACAAGTATTGTAGAGTTCTTGACATATATGTATATATAGAGTTCTCTACAAGTACAAATTTTAGACTTCTCGGTAACTTAGAACTGAAATATTTTAATTAAATAAATTATTTTAGTAAACTATTTTTGATGCAAACTAAATTCCAATTTTTTAATTTATTCAATATAAATTTAAATATTTCAGTCCAATTAGGACAAACTGGGTATTTGTACATATCTCGATAAGTCACTATCTAGTTCTCGATAAGTGTTAAGAAAGTGACATCTCGATATGAGTTTACAAATTTACGTGACTTCTCGATAAGAAAATATCAACGGATTATTCCTACTTCTCGACAAGTCACTTCCTTTTTTTTATAAATACCCAGACATCTCGACATAACCCCTTTTTACGCTTTCGAGATCTCAATTGACCAAGCTTTTGCGTCTTAACAGCTCTCACTCATTTCAAGTTCTTTCTCTTTAAAATTTCTTACCCATTCAAACTCATACACTTACAATGGCTGTAAATAATGTTAGAGCTGTTATCCCAAAAGATGGTACCATATACCTAGCTTTCACTGATGCTAATTGTAACGCCCCCAAATCCGGGGTCAGGGGATTTGGTCGTCACTATAAGACCTCAATCCAAATTAACCTGTTTAATCAATAATTAAATGTCAGCGGAAGATATTTATCATAAATGACCCCAAACTAATCCAAGATCTTTTAAGGTTACAGTTCTAGAAACAAGAATTCCAAATTCCATAAATAATCTTCACTTCCTATTAAAATTCTTTTCAATAAATTCCAACTCAAAACTAAACCGACTAGTATAACTTCGAAATGAAGTATACTAGGCCCAAATAAAATACACAACTATAATATAATATAATATAAACAACTTTACACAATAAAACTTACACTAGTTCACAAACCCAGGACCAACCACCTTCCAAAAACTTCTTCTTTGCTTCCTTGAATTACGCAGCTAAACAGCGCAAGCTAATCCTAACTGGAGGTTAAATTTGAAAACAGGCAAGTATGAGCGAAAGAAATGCTCAGCAAGATCATTATAGCGATTATAGGGTCATTTTGATATAAAACCGACATTTGCATAAGAGCAGAACATTTAAAATTATAATTGCTGAATCATAAAATTTTAGTTGAGGAATCCCAGAATTGATTCCTTTATTGTATTCAAAACCTTTTGATATTTTGAGCGACATGCTTCAGCAATACTTTCAATCTTGACGAGAATCAAACTCGTAACACAGTGTTTACGGAAATATCGTAAACAATAATAACAAGAAACAATGAGTATGGATTAAATCATAAACTTTACTCAAAACCGAACTCTTCAAATTATTACTTAGATATCAATACGAACTTTGATGCTCACAACACCCATACTGAAGTCAACATCAATGATCTATACTAATACCACCTTTGATATTTAACAACAACGTAAGTATCAGCATAAATCAGAATCTGAATCAAAACTGCATTTCACCATTATTCCAAAACAAAAACAGTTGATAAATCATTTATTCTATGAATATCAAAAACGATATGATAATTTAGATTAGGATCATTCTCCGACGAACGTACTATCACATATGGCACTTAGAAATAGCCCTCCGCTGGACCGTCATTCCCGGTCACTTACGCAATTATGATCCAATCTTAAAACCTTTTATTGAAATGGGGTCATAATAATTGACACCCGAAATAATTTTATTCCCCCAATTCTTGGGTAGGATTATTCGCAACCAAATCACTTTTCTCAAAATTCAAAACATTTATAAATCTGATAATTGGATAAGTAAAATCACTTGACTATTCTGAACATTGAATAGCATATGAGTATTTGCATAAACAGAATTATTTAATTCAGCGATATGTAAAACATTTATCTATTTTGAGCTGAGAATAGGGAAATCAATACTTGCATAATAGGATTCAAGATAAATATCACTTGAACAATAAGTGATGATATAAATACTTGCCTTTGGGTTTTTAGCAGTTAGTCACACTCGTAAAAAAGCAATTAATCTGAAATTTTGTCTCAAAGAATCACCGTCTTTATTCTACTAATCCTTTGGCCTGCTGCTCATGCAGTGCTACAACCCAATATTCCATACTATTCAACTTTAGTCTTCATCCATTACATCTGGTCCTGATCAACTCGAATGATCCGCATCTATAATTAAAAGATACAACTTTAATCTTCTAAACGATAATTACTCGACGAGTTGCGCGTCAAACCCTATTGTCTACCCATACGATAGCCCGCACATAAAGGAAATTGTCAAACATAAAACTCTTGACCCGCGTACACACGTAATTCACATAGCACGTAAACACATAACTCACGTATCACATAATTCATATAACACGTGTCTCGGTTCGTCAAAAGGTTTGACTCGATATGTTTAAAACTGAAATCGGGTCAAATATATGATTTATCGATCAAAAATCGACTCAGAATGATTCGTAAAACAAGCGACCTTTTGAAACAAAAGAATTTAGGTCTCGAAAGTATTTTTAATGAAAGCGGATTATTTTTCTGAGTCTAGAGGCGTTCGTTTCGTATTAAACGGACGAACGGTTGAATTAATATGAATTTTTGAACATTTTTCGGAATTAAAACGGGTCTCTAAATCATTTTATAATTACACCCAAAAATAATTTTATAAGAATTATCGAGCCTGTAAAATAATTTAAAATAATATTCTAAAACTCGAAACTATTTTTCGGAATTTTAAATGAAAAATAAATAATTAAATCTAATTAAATAATCAATTAAAATTAATTAATAACTAATTAAATTAATTAATCAATTAATATTTAAATTAATTGACTAATTAAATAATTAATTATAAACTAAAATTAATTAATTAAATAATTTGGATTTATTTTTGAATAAAAAATAAATTTCAGAATTAAAATAATGATTTTCAAAGTAAAAATGATTTTTTTTAAATTAAAAAAAATGGGATTTTTGAATTATTTTTAAATCTAAATTCTGGAAACCCAATTGAAATTAGGAATTAGGGTTTAGGGGAATCAAAGTCGGGTTTTTATTGGGTTAAAACCGGGTCGTTCATGACCCAACCGGGTCGGGCATGAACACACCGGATTCTGGGATTAAACCCAGTTTCCGGCAGTTCTAGCCGGACTCCGGCGAGGCAAATAAACGCCCCCCAGCACCCTGTTCAACTTCCTCCAACCCTCACCCCCTTCCTGTTTCCCCCAACAACAGAACCACCCGCTACAACCGCCACTACTTCGTCTTCTCCGACGAAGATTTAAGAAAAAAACCGGCGACTTCGAGCAAAGTCCGGCCACCAGCGATTTTTCATCCAAAATCAACGATTCGTATACAAAATCGAAGCTTAAGTCGTATAAAATCCAATCCAATCACTTATAACAACAACCAATTACCTATAAATCTGCGAAAATCGAAAATATAATTGTCTAAAACCTTGAACTCGGTAGAATCATCGAGCAATAGAACAAGCATAAAATTATCAGTAATCGATTGTAAATAATCATGTAAAGCTAATCATAGCATCAAAAGAAGCCAAAAATCCTTATAGAAGAAACCCCCAAATCGAACATAAACCCTAAAATTACGAATTGAAAAATTAACTAACCTCAAATTGATTTGATGATATAAAATGATAGTGGATGGTCTGCGATTCATTTTTATTACTCATACTTGAATTTTGGAAATCGGAATCACCTTCAAATTTGGGTTTGATTCTCAGAACTCTCCAAGAACACCAAGAACACATTTTCATATGATTTTCAGAAAATCAAACTTCAATTACTACATGATGTTGAACTTTATTTTTGAAGTATAATATATGAAATTGACCAGAAAAACATGCTCTACAACATGGAATCATCAAAATACTCAAATAATCACGTTTGCAAAAATTCATATTTTATTCACTAAATAATTCAAATTAAAATAATTAAATAAGAAAAATACCTTGATTCCTGGGCAAAAACTGATGATTGATTCAGAAAGAAGATTTCGAGAGCCTCATTTTGGATATGCTGCACGCCCGAATCGGAGTTCGATAACGCCTTCGTTCGCGCGTTTGATTCTCAGGAACGTATCGGTTTTAGGGTTTTTCTCTGTATTTACAGTATTTTTACTGGTTGCAAATGAATAAACGAAATAAATGAAATAAGAAATAGGCTATTTATATTTACGGAATATCAGTTCGTCCTGGATCATTTTGGATCGATAAATTAGTTGCTTAGCCGCTAAGTAATTGCAAAACGATCCAAAAATAGATTACTTAGCCGCTAAGTAACTATAAAAACGATACAATTCAATACCAGATTTGGATAATTATCAAAACCGAGCTTTTCATAAACACCATATACGAAAATAATGTAAAAATATCCCGTCTCTCGAGAATACGGGTTTTGTTGATTTATCGAAATGGTTATCGTATCGAAAATCTTGCGCCGAGCCGCGCAAGGGTTAAACCGTAATCCGGATCGAAAAAGTCAAAACATGGAAAATGTCAGGAATTACCAAATTAGGTTAGGAAAGAGTTTTCGGAAGAGTTTCGGGTTGTAAAAATGCAAAAATGGTTGAAGTCGGATGATTCCCGGCTTTATAAAACAGTTTTATAATTACTCAGAAAATAATTAATAAATACCTAAATTATTATAAAATCATATAACAGTTCAAAAATTACCAGAAAAATATCACAATTATCTAAATTTTATTCTGAGCACACAAAAATTAAAATACTCAAATAATATCACATATAAACATCCAAACATCAATTCCAATTATCAGCTAATTCACCAAAATTCACATAAAAATCACATGAACAATTCCAAATAATAATAATAATAATATTTGAAAATATGGGATATAACAATCTACCCCTCTTATTAGGATTCCGTCCTCGGAATCAGCAGAAGAAAGCACTAAGGGATCTTCTAGCCAACTTTCAATTTCCAAATAACCTCAATTTTCCATAATCTCAAATAAATCTTGTATTCCTTGTATAATAAAACTTTTACAGGAGCTTCAATGTGCACCACTGTTCAATTCACATCATTTGACCAATTCTTCAATAGAATCGCTTTTACTGATTGCGAGAAAGAAGAATAGATAGAAAGATAGAGAGAAAGAAAAGAAAGAGAGAGATAGAGAAAGAAGTAAATAAACAGATCGACTTCATTATACGCCACTGATATTCTAATCGCATTGCAATCCACTGTCGTCCTTGGTAATTCCATCACACCGCCTTACTTTGACTTGAGCAAGATAACTCAGCTTAACTTGATTGGCATACCTTCGAATGTTTGAGATAATAAAATCATGGAATTTCAAAAGAAAAGAGATAAAATCTGAATTTGTGAAAAATTATTGTTGAAGCAAGAGAATAACTGAGAGATCAATATGATCAAATAAACTTGGTATTGCGTGCCCAAATTAAGATACTACTAAAGGTTGTTAACCTTCATGTATTCATAACACACACAAGTGATAGCGTCCCATCCAACTTCTATCACACAAACAGCTATACCTTGTGTCCCCTATAGTTAGGGTTGTTCATCTCAGTCAAAATAAAAGAGCATTAGAGGAATTCAAACTCAAATGAATAAAACTGAAAAGATTTCAAAGGTGATATTTTTGGAGGAAAATAAAATCCAGAAAAAAATATTGTGGCACAAAATGATTAAACGAGTGTTAGGGAATATATCCTTTAACAGATACCACTTTTGAGAGAGGTCAAAAGAAATTATAAAAATAGAAGGTATTGCCAAAGTATTAATATTTATCTTCTATTTGAACTCTTCGGTTGACTCGTCATCCGAATGTAGACACTTCTTCACGTTCCAAAGATATCGATAATCTTCACCATTGTCGAATCGTAGTAGCCTCGAAAGATTCCACCATAGAAGTTTGCAGCTTCCCGAAGTCCCATCCAGCTCAGCACAACCATCTCAAACGAATGCACCTATCTTAACTTACTCGTTGGTACTATATCCGATAGTCTAACAGGAACTCGGTATGAGCTCAAACATCCTCACATAGCTATACACACTCCTACACACTCTCGTTTCTAGTTTACTATAACCTCAGCTCTGATACCAACCTGTAACGCCCCCAAATCCGGGGTCAGGGGATTTGGTCGTCACTATAAAACCTCAATCCTAATTAACCTGTTTAATCAATAATTAAATGCCAGTGGAAGATATTTATCATAAATGACCCCAAACTAATCCAAGATCTTTTAAGGTTACAGTTCTAGAAACAAGAATTCCAAATTTCATAAATAATTTTCACTTCCTTTTAAAATTCTTTTCAATAAATTCCAACTCAAAACTAAACCCACTAGTATAACTTCAAAATGAAGTATACTAGGCCCAAATAAAATACACAACTATAATATAATATAATATAAACAACTTTACACAATAAAACTTACACTAGTTCGCAAACCCTAGACCAACCACCTTCCAAAAACTTCTTCTTTGCTTCCTTGAATTACACAGCTAAATAGCACAAGCTAATCCTCACTGGAGGTTAAATTTGAAAACAGGCAAGTATGAGCGAAAGAAATGCTCAGCAAGATCATTATAGCGAATATAGGGACATTTTGATATAAAACCGACATCTGCATTAGAGCAGATCATTTAAAATTATAATTGCTGAATCATAAAATTTTAGTTGAGGAATCCCAGAATTGGTTCCTTAATTGTATTCAAAACCATTTTGATATTTTTGAGCGAAATGCTTCAGCAATACTTTGAATCTTGACGAGAATCAAACTCGTAACACAGTGTTTACGAAAATATCGTAAACAATAATAACAATAAACAATGATTATGGATTGAATCATAAACTTTACTCAAAACCGAACTGTTCAAATAATACTTATTTTGCTCTCATATCAAATTAGATATCAATACGAACTTTGATGCTCACAACACCCATACTGAAGTCAACATCAATCATCTATACTAATACCACCTTTGATATTTGACAACAACGTAAGTATCATCATAAATCAGAATCTGAATCAAAACTGCATTTCACCATTATTCCACAACAGAAACAGTTGATAAATTATTTATTCTATGAATATCAAAAACGATATGATAATTTAGATTAGGATCATTCTCCGACGGACGTACTATCACATGCTGATCATCCCGTTTGATAGCACAAGGTCATGATTCGTAGAAACGTGACCCCAAAAACACGAGTACTAAAAAAAGGCAATATACCTGCCTGTGGAAAAAAATGTGTCATAATATTCCATATGGCACTTAGAAATAGCCCTCCGCTGGACCGTCCATCCCGGTCACTTACGCAATTATGATTCAATCTTAAAACCTTTTATTGAAATGGGGTCATAATAATCGACACCCGAAATAATTTTATTCCCCCAATTCTTGGGTAGAAATATTCGCAACCAAATCACTTTTCTGAATATTCAAAAAATTTATAAATCTGATAATTGGATAAGTAATATCACTTGACTATTCTGAACATAGAATAGCATATGAGTATTTGCATAAACAGAATTATTTAATTCAGCGATATGTAAAATATTTATCTATTTTGAGCTGAGAATAGGGAAATCAATACTTGCATAATAGGATTCAAGATAGATATCATTTGAACAATAAGTGATGATAGAAATACTTGCCTTTGGGTTTTTAGCAGTTAGTCACACTCATAGAAACGCAATTAATCTGACATTTTGTCTCAAAGCATCACCGTCTTTATTCTACTAATCCTTTGGCCTGCTGCTCATGCAGTGCTGCAACCCAATATTCCATACTATTCAACTTTAGTCTTCATCCATTACATCTGGTCCTGATCAACTCGAATGATCCGCATTTTTTAATTAAAAGATACAACTTTAATCATCTAAACGATAATTACTCGACGAGTTGCGCGTCAAAACCCTATTGTCTACCCATACGATAGCCCGCACATAAAGGAAATAGTCAAACATAAAACTCTTGACCCGCGTACACACATAATTCACATAGCACGTAAACACATAACTCACGTATCACATAATTCATATAACACATGTCTCGGTTCGTCAAAAGGTTCGACTCGATATGTTTAAAACTGAAATCGGGTCAAAAATATGATTTATCGATCAAAAATCGACTCAAAATGATTCGTAAAATAAGCGACCTTTCGAAATAAAAGAATTTAGGTCTCAAAAGTATTTTTAATGAAAGCGGATTATTTTTCTGAGTCTAGAGGCGTTCGTTTCGTATTAAACGGGCGAACGGTTGATTTAATATGAATTTTTAAACATTTTTCGGAATTAAAACGGGTCTCTAAATCTTTTTATAATTAAATAATAGGGCTCCAACACCCGAAAATAATTTTATAAGATTTATCGAGCCTGGAAAATAATTTAAAATAATATCCTAAAGCTCGAAACTATTTTTCTGAATTTTTAAATCAAAAATGAATAATTAAATCTAATTAAATAATCAATTAAAATAATTAATAACTAATTAAATTAATTAATCAATTAATATTTAAGTTAATTGACTAATTAAATAATTAATTATCAAATAAATAAATTAATTAAATATTTTGGATTTATTTTTGAATTAAAAATAAATTTCAGAATTAAAATAATGATTTTCAAAATAAAAATGAATTTTTTTTTGAAATTAAAAAAAATAGGATTTTTGAATTATTTTTAAATCAGAATTCTGGAAACACAATTGAAATTAGGAATTAGGGTTTAGGGGAATTAAAGTCGGGTTTTTATTGGGTTAAAACTGGGTCGTTCATGACCCAACCGGGTCGGGCATGAACACGCCGGATTCTGGGATTAAACCCAGTTTCGGGCGCTTCTAGTCGGACTCCGGCGAGGCAAATAAACGCCCCCCCAGCACCCTGTTCGACTTCCTCCAACCCTCACCCCCTTCCTGTTTCCCCCAACAACAGAACCACCCGCTACAACCGCCACTACTTCGTCTTCTCCGACGACGATACAAGAAAAAAACCGGTGACTTCGAGCAAAGTCCGGCCACCAGCGGTTTCTCATCCAAAATCAACGATTCGTACACAAAATCGAAGCTTAAGTCATATAAAATCCAATACAGTCACTTATAACAACAACCAATTACCTATAAATCTGCGAAAATCGAAAATATAAATGTCTAAAACCTTGAACTCGGTAGAATTATCGAGCAATAGAACAAGCATAAAATTATCAGTAATCGATTGTAAATAATCATGTAAAGCTAATCATAGCATCAAAACAAGCCAAAAATCCTTATATAAGAAACCCCAAAATCGAACATTAACCCTAAAATTACGAATTGAAAAATTATCTAACCTCGAATTGATTTGATGATATAAAATGATAGAGGATGGTCTGAGATTCATTTTGGTTACTCATACTTGAAATTTGGAAATCGGAATCACCTTCAAATTTGGGTTTGATTCTCAGAACTCTCCAAGAACACCAACACATTTTCAAATGATTTTCAGAAAATCAAACTTCAATTACTACATGATATTGAACTCTATTTTTGAAGTATAATATATGAAATTGACCAGAAAAACATGCTCTACAATATGGAATCATCAAAACACTCAAATAATCACGTCTGCAAAAATTCATATTTTATTCACTAAATAATTCGAATTAAAATAATTAAATAAGAAAAATATCTTGATTCCTGGGCAAAAACTGATGATTGATTCAGAAAGAAGATTTCAAGAGCTTCGTTTTGATATGCTGCACGCCTGAATCGGAGTTCGATAACGCCTTCGTTCGCGCGTTTAGTTCTCAGGAACGTATCGGTTTTAGGGTTTTTCTCTATATTTACAGAATTTTTACTGGTTGCAAATGAATAAACGAAATAAATGAAATAAGAAATAGGCTATTTATATTTACGAAATATTGGTTCGTCCTGGATCATTTTGGATCGATAAATTAGTTACTTACCCGCTAAGTAACTGCAAAACGATCCAAAAATATATTACTTAGCCCCTAAGTAACTATAAAAACGATACAATTCAATAACAGATTTGGATAATTATCAAAACCGAGCTTTTCATAAATACCATATACGAAAATATTTTAAAAATATTCCGTCTCTCGAACGGGTTTTGTTGATTTACTGAAATGGTTATTGTACCGAAAATCTTGCGCCGAGCCGCGCACGGGTCAAACCATAATCCGGATCGAAAAAGTCAAAACACGGAAAATGTCCGGAATTACCAGATTAGGTTGGGAAGGAGTTTTCGGAAGAGTTTTGGGTTGTAAAAACACAAAAACGGTTGAAGTGGGACGATTCCCGGCTTTATAAAACAGTTTTATAATTACTCAGAAAATAATTAATAAATACCTAAATTATTATAAAAACATATAACAGTCCAAAAATTACCAGAAAAATATCACAATTATCTAAATTTTATTTTGATCACATAAAAATTAAAATACTCAAATAATATCACATATAAACATCCAAACATCAATTCCAATTATCAGCTAATTCACCAAAATTCACATAAAAATCACATAAACAATTCCAAATAATAATAATAATATTTGAAAATATGGGATATTACACTAATCAAGCTCCTGATAGCTTCAAGAATTTTATTATGTTTTTGTTTGAGTCTTATCTTGCAGGTGCCTTGACTGTTAATCATATCCTATCTTTGGGCGTGCTCAATGAGTTTTGGAACTCAGATGTGGTTAACACTGTTGTGCATGAGAATCAAGCAATGTCCTTGGTGATAAACTGTTCAATTCAGGGTAAACAAGTGGAATTTGATGCCAATAATGTCAATAAAGCATTGGGCATCCCTACAGACAGCATGGTGGAGTTACCAACTCAACATGAGCTAGCTGAGTTTATGATTTTCCTAAACTATAGTGAAAAGATCAACCTTTCCAGCTTGAACAAGAAGCATCTCAGGAGGGAATGGTCTTTCCTGTTTGATACAGTTTTTAGATCCTTCACCTGCAGGAAGACTGGGTATGACAATATATCTAGTGTGGTCCAAAAGATGGTGTTCTCCATGGCTTACAACATGCACATTAATGTGGGGCTATTGATCTTGGAAGAACTCAGCACTAGGCTCACAATGCCATTAGCCAACAGAGGTAAGGAAATTTTCTTTCCTAGATTCATTATGCCTACTTTAAATCATAAAGTTGCAGCTATTCATTTACTTGATGGTATTGATAGAACTAAAATAGGCAATTATAAACAAGTGCCCAAAATTTTATTTGGGTCACTAATTACAAAAAATAAGGTGGAGGTAGGTCTAAATGTCACTAACTTTATGATGGAAAAATTTAGAACCTACCCCTACCCTATGCCTGACATGAGATCCAGTGCAATATCATGTTCAGTTATGCTTCCTGCACCTATAGCAGTACAAACACAGGATAACCAACAGGAGCCTCCCACGACTGAGACCAATTATTCACTACCTTTGAAAGACAGGGAACCAACCATTTTATCCTCTCAATAGGGTGAAGTGAGTAAAAAAAAGGGAAATAATGAACCCATAACTATAATTTCTGAGAGTGGTGAGGAACAAACACAATTAGAGTCTATCCTGGGCAGAAAGCCAAAGAAGATAAAGAAAGTTGAGTTGACTACTCAAGTAACCACCTCTGCATCTTCCCAAAAAGATGAAGTTGTAATAGAGAGAAATAAACAGACTCTAAAGACATCTTCTCAACAAGTTGTCTCTGTTAAATCAAGCATTCTCCCAAATGTAATCTTTAAAGAGTCTGCACCCCAACTTGAGCACTCTCAAGTTGGTGATAGAAAAAATTTGGTTGGCACACACCAAGAGAGAACATCATTTAAAACTCCCTTATTTACTCAGGGGGTTTCCAACACTCAATTTTGATCTCACAAATCTCATTTCATAAATTTCTTCTTCTTCTAATGAAAAACTTGAATCCTCATCTCAAGTTTTTCCAAAATCGAGTGACATAGTTCAAGAAACCGTGATCACCGTCTAGACACTACATTCAGTTGGTGAGAGGCTACAAGTTGGGGTAGACCTTAATGACACCAACAAAAACATAGGGGTTCCATCAGTTTTAACCGAAGACCCAATGCAAGATACTCTAGCACCTTCATGTTCCCAACAATCTTCACAGATTGATAGGTTTTAGGGTAGTCCTCTTGAGGGGGAGCTACCTAAATCCTTTCCAATTCAATTAGAGGTTCATTTTGCAGGGATAATTCCCCTCACAACCCTGGATGATATTGCTCTAACAATTGAAATTGGGAGTACAATTGACAATGATCCAGTCATTAAGTAGGCAAGTATAACACATTCAAGTACCAGTTCCTTGCAAGAGGAACAAGGGTTTGAGGTTATGGTACATGATAGTAACCTAGTCAACTCCCCTCCAATTCAAATAAAGGTTGCCACTAGTGGTGAACAACACACTATCATAACCACAGCTCAATCTTTGAGTTCAACTATGACTCCTGTCATAGCTCCAGTTACTATCACTATCCCAAACACCTCAAACACAACATACCAACCTTCTACCTCCAACACCAACCCTCAACCCTCTCACCTCATAGCTCAATGGCTACAAGATGCTCAAGCCCAACCTACAGTTGTTAAAGACCTTTTGGTTGAATAACTTGCAGGCCCAGCTAATATCACCTAACAACTCTTCACTACAGATATATCAAACCAAGGCTATCAAGCAATACTACTCTCTTACAAGGAGGATGTTAAAGAGCAACAGGAGAAAATTGTAGACGAAGCAGATGGTAATCTGGATGCATGGCTTTCCGATGACTTTACCACAACTATGGAGGAGGCCTTAGTAAAGTTTAGAGAATAATATGTGACCATTTGGGAAGGAATGTAAGGTACTTACTCCCTAAAAAGTATATGCTGTTGTGACAGAGGTGTACAAAGCACAATTGAAGGCCTTTCATCATATTGGAAGAGCTATGAAAAACACTCTGGGAAAGCATCAAGTTGCAGTAAAGAAATTGGTTAATGATAGGATTGATGAGTTGATTCCAATATTTCAACATATCAAGACCAACTTCAACAAGTTTTCTAATAGAATTCAAGCCCTCTCTCTCACTCTAGTGGAAGAAAATATGTCTCAGTTGAGAGAATCTTTCAAAGCTTTGTATGAGGTGATCCAGAAATAAATCGCTCAGAATAATGACTCAAAGGTTAAGCTGGATCAACTGTACAAAACTAGGTTTAAACCTTCAGTCTTGGTCATAGAGGAGGTCAAGAATGTTGTACAAAATTCTTTCGGTACTTTGGCAGCATCTAGTTCACAACAACCAATGTCTACATCCATAAACCTGCAAATCCAAAATCTACAAGCACAGTTAACCTATCATAAGTGTCTCAGTTAACCAGGAAGGTTAACTGAGACACTTGAGATGTAGACTTTATAATGTCTACATCTCAAGTGTCTCAGTTAACCTTCCTGGTTTAAAGTCATCAACATGATATAAAGTCCCTAGTAGACTCCCACAAACATCTACAGATGCAAAACTAAGTATCTTTGGGGGCTATAGATGAAAATATACCTCTACCGGAATAACCTCAAACTGTTAAAACTACACTCCCTCTACCTTCAATCTCTATGCCTACTACCAAGCCTAAGGGGGCGATGAAATCATAGTTAAAATTATAATCTTCAAGCCAAGATACAATTTAAAAGAAGAATGATGTTGGTATGGAAAGACTATTGAAAGTAGCTGAGGGACCTTGCCTGGACAAAGAATTTTATGAACTTCTCAAGGCTCTCAGGATCTCTCTAACCAACAACTTCTTCACTTACAAAAAGGCTTTGGACTGAAATATCAATTTTTTAAGGGTAATAATGGTGATAAGTGAAAAATACAGAGAGAAGAGGATTGTTGCTAATATTAATGACTCATGTGTGGACAGGTGTATGTAGGTGTCTCTTTCTTATCTCCAATCTAGAAGAGCATTTGAGCTGGACATCCTAATTAACAAAGTCAACAAGGTGATTCCATAGGATACTCTCTTGTTAAATGAACTCAAAAAGGCTTAAGTAGTTGCTTTTCCAGAAGCATATCTTCAACCTAGCAAGGGAGTGGCCTACATCTTCTCAACAACGAAAAGGTGCAAACATTTCATAATTCCAAAGCATTGTGTCATGGGGAACCTGAGACTGATCATGACCTTAGAGACTGACTTAAAAAACTAAAGAAGATCAAGAGCATTAAAGATGAAGAAATGATCAAGATTTTGGGGAAATATCTGAGGAATGCTGACACCATGTTATCTAAAATACAAATCAATACAATGATGACTTGGATGATGATAAGCAGAAGAAGGGTGAGCAAAAATATTTTTGCTCAAATCCAAGTCAATCTAGCAAAGCAATTGGAAGCAAGGGTTATGAGAAGAAAAAGAAAAAAAGAAGAAAAGAAGGGAAAGGATGATAGCAAGAAAAGAAAGAAGGATGGAGAGGAAGGAACAAAATAAAAGAAAGTCCAAGAAAGCCAAATCACTCTAACTCAAACCCTCAAACCTAGCTAATTAAACACTCAACAAACTCCAACCTCAAAGACCAAATACCTTTACAAACAAACTGCAAATTCCTTAATCAAAATACCAATCACAACCAGCCATATCCCTTTAAAGAAAATCTCAAATCTACCTTTATTCAAGCCTCCAATCAAGACTCACTTCAAAACTGTTGGGAGAAAACCAAAAAAAATTCAAGCTAACGCTGGTGCTATCTGGAACTGCTTCAATTAAGCTGATTTTCTACCTATAACTGGGAGAATAACATATAATGACTGTCACTAATAAATAGCTGAGGAGATAGTCAAAGTTTGGGTTGTCTCTCTGGGAGAAGTATGAATCTACTACTTGGATGGCTCCTTCATTTTCCTGAACATAGAAGTAATAGAAACATTTTCAACCACAGAATTGAAGAGAGTGATAAGTTTGATAAAGGATAAGGATTCTAGCACAAGAATGTGGAAGGCTGTGATGTCTGAAAGGTTGAGAGAAAGGGATATAAGGCATGCTAGGAAAAGGCTGAGAGGGAAGAAAGAGAAAGAGAATATGCTAAGGAGATTGAGATGTTTGAACAAAGATCTAATAAACTCAAGGCAAGAGGGTTGAGTACAATTTCAAAACATGGACATTTTCAGAACATTAAAGTTGGCAGATTTTCAAGATTCGGGGTTAATTATCTCAACAATTACTCATTGAAAGAATGGATCAAATTGGTGGAAGCCTTAAGAGGGAAAGAAATTATTAAAGATCTTGAAGTGCTAGTAAATCCTAAGGACCTCATTAGGAAAGAACCTGGTTATGAGAAATTCACCTGATGTCTGTAATTGTGAACTGATGTAATTAACTAATGTATAAAAAGTGTATTTATCAATTTGTTAATTTTAATGTATTTATTTTAACTTGGGGTTAATCTTGTTATCAGGCATGAATTTGTGATAAGCAATCTTCTCACAAATGGGGGGGATTGTTGTGCAAGACCTGCCTGTATAATAACAAGACTAAGTCATTTTGACAGCTCTAAGATTAAGTTGTATGATAATCATTATTTATATTCTGTAATTGTATTCCTTAAGTCTGTAAAAATGTTTAGTAGATTAGACTAGGGGATTTTTTTGTGAATAGTTTCAAGCTAAGGAATAAACTCTGAAAGAAGATCAAGTCATGACCATGCCTCATAGATATATTCTTGAAGCTTAGAATTGAATAATGTTGTTCTATGAGAAATGTTTTAAGTTAAGATATCGACAAGTCACAAATCAAGGTATATCGAGAAGTCATTCGAGAAGTCCAAAATGACTTGTAGAGAAGTCCAAAATGACTTGTAGAGAAGTCCAAAATGACTTGTAGAGAAGTCCAAAATGACTTATAGAGAAGTCTCAGAGATATCGACAAGTCGAATAAAGATGTAGCTAATCGGAGATATCGACAAGTCATTTTTGCATGTAGAGATCTTAGAGATATCGACAAGTCAAGTTAAGATGTAGAGAAATGGAGATATCGACAAGTCAATTTCTCATATAGAGATCTCAAAGATATCGATAAGTCAAATGGTGTATATAAAGATCTCAGAGATATCGATAATTCACTTCTACATGTAGAGATCTCGGAGATATCGACAAGTCATTTCACATATCAAAACTGGAGACCTCGAAAAGTCAAATATACCTATAGAGAACTCAGAGATATCGATAAGTCATTATACTTATCGATATGTCACTTCCCTATAGAACAATTGGAGATCTCGACATACTATCTAAAATTCAGAATACAGACATGTTCAAGATTCAAGATTATCAGTTAACAAACAATTTATTCACTGAATTGGAAACTCTACATAAGCCGCTTAAAGAATTTAAGATCAAGGGCCAAGATTCACTGGACAAAAGGTGGTCACAGACCTGCAAGATTCTGCACAAATTTGCTAACACCGAAAATGGAAATAGATAAGGTTGATTTAGAAAATGATTTAGTATATTTTAATGCAAGTTTTTCAAACCCATGTTGTTATTCTATAAAGCATGCACGGGTCCTTAGTTTAGAAGTAACAAACAGATCTAGAAAATCTTGTATTCTCTCAAGATAGAAGCTGAGTTCTTATTTTTATTATTTAACGACCGGGAAATTTAAAACTGTTTTATGTCATAATAAATGAGTAGTATGTGATTCATGATGTTATACATTATGATTGATTATAAAAGGTTATCTGTTATGTGATATATGTGTTTTGTGTGATTCAGGTTATTTTTCGGGTATTTTATTATGTGTTAAATGGATTTATATTAAAAGTTATAATTTCCAAGTTTCGTTTTAATAGATGTTATTTCATGTAGAACAATTGGCCTTGTTTTGCATCATGTGACGTATACCATATTGATATTCCGAACATCCAGTTAATATAGAAAATGTTTTGTTTCGTGAAAATTGACTTTTTCGGGCCCCTACCGGGACGTCAAAGTCCACAAAATCATATTTTTATTTTTATAAAATCGTGTGACTTTCAAATATTCAATATTCTTGCATATTTGAATTTTTAGTAATTTTTGGGAAATTTTAACATAATTTTTGTATTTATTGAATTAAAAATTATTCTCCGTTAGTTATTAATTTTGGGTTAATTATTTTTATTGAATTTTATAATTAGGCCCTAAATAATTTTAGGAGTATTATTTTATAACTATAAATACAATTTATCTATTGTTTAATTATTATTTAATTATAAAAAAATTAGAAAAATAAATAAAAATTCTAAAATTCTATGAAAATTGTTTTTGGTGTTCTTGAGAATCAAACTCAAATTTGAAGGTGATGTGGATCTCAGAAATCAAAGTATGAGTAACCAATTTAAAGGTATTTATATGTTCTACCTATATCACTCATCAAAATCATTAAATGATAGGTAATTTTTAATTTCGAATTTCTAGGGTTTATGTCTTAATTAGGGTTTTTTTAATTTAGGGGTTATTGATTGATTATGATGGTTGTTATATCTTCTTGAAATCATTTGCAATCGATTCATATATCTATTTGGACTAAACGATTACCGGATAATATAGGCCGAGCTTTTATTTGTTTATATTTTTTTCATTCTTGGTTTCGATTTTCTGGATATTATATGCTTTGGTGATTGATTTTTATGGATATTATATTTACTGGATGATCTGAGGATTGTTTTGAAGTATAGAACGTTGTTTTTAGTTCCCATTTAATCCCTCGTCAGATCTTCGATGAAGTCGTCGGCGTTACTTTGAATTGTCACCGGAGATGGCGGACTTCCCTGTGTTTGTGGTTGTGGTTGGCGTTGTTGTGTTGCTGGTAGATCGTAGATTGAAAACCCAGTTAAAACGGTGTTATGGGATGTTGTTTCACTGCAATCGGAGATCGCCGGAATCATATGAAGCTCTCTGGATTTCGTATTATCCGGGCGGGTTCATCAAATTTCTGGTGACCCGTTTGGGTCGAACTTCGACCCGGGTTTAATCCCCAAAACCCCAATTTCCAAAGTTGATTTCTCACTCTGCAATTTCTTTTTATTAATTAATAAAAATTCAATTATTTTAATTTTAAAAATTGTTTTAATTCAAAATTAATTTAGTTATTTATTTTTAATAATTAACAGAATTATTTTAAGTTCCAAAATTTATTTTATTCTATTATTTTCAAAAATCCAAATTTGATTTAATTATTTATAATTCATTTTAATTAATTATTTATGGATTTAATTGATTGACTGATTGATTTAATTAATTAATTATATAAATAGTTAAATAAAATGTAATTATTTATAAATAAGCCAAATAATGATTTAAAAATTATTTTGAGCCTTTACAATTATATAAAGGTATTTAGAATTCAATTAATATTATTATTAATTGAATTATTCTCATTTTATTCATAATAAATAGAACATTCGTCTGTTTAATACGAAACGAACGCGTCTAGACTCAGAAAAATATTCTGCTTCTATTAAAAATACTTTCCAGACCTAAATTCTTTTAAAAGGTTGCTAGTTTTGTGAGTCATTCTGAGTCGATTACTGATCGATAAATACTATTTATGACCCTATTTCAATTCTGAATGTATCGAATCAAATGTTTTGACGAACTGAATCATATATTTTATGAATTATGTGATACGTGCCTTATATGTTTACGTGTTAAGTGAATTGTGAGTCCACGTGTCTCTTAAACTTCATATGATTAAATGTGGTTCAAATCTGTTAGTATCGGGCGAGTAGACGATAAGCATAAACGTATTATAGGCAATTATATATTGTCAGTTAATTGAAATGGTATCTTTTATGATAGATACACATAGTTTGAGGCGTTCAAAGCATATAGAGAGATTTAAAAGTAAAGCTTGTCTATATGAAGTACATGAGATGGGTAAATACAGAGATAAGAGAAACATAGAATGGTGATTGACAAGAAGGGTCAGATAGCCTGTCAATGGAAATACAGATATACTAGAACTGAGTTATATGGAAGATAATTAAACATTAGAGGATTATCAATTGAGGCAAGTACTCTCAAACCTTCTTGTGATATATTGCAAGTATTTCTTCCCTATTCTAAATTCATAATAGTTAAATATTTTAAATTTCACTACAATTACTCTTAATTATGCAAGTACCCTTCATTATTGTTCTTTTCTTGTTGATTGATCTCTTGAGAAAATACCTATTATTCCGGGTTATTCGCGAACCCTGAATCGGGATGTTTTAAAATCAAAGTGATTTAACATCAAAATACTTTATGGACTGGATGGTTACGATAAGGGCCAGAGATGGCTGGACCATTTATTATGAGGCCAGAATGGGCCTGGGCCAGAGATGGCTGGTGATAAAGTATATTTATATATATATATATTATATGATTTTATTCTCATTATTCTCATCCATATTTTATTTGCATATTTTAAATGGCTGGGATGTTTTTGTATATTTTATTCTGTATCTTTGTCTTTTACTGCCTCTTCATATGTACGGGGATCATCATCATGTTCACCAGTGACCAAGTCTGAAGACTCTCCCAAAAACATGAATCTATCACGCTATTGAACAACCTTCCCACTACGACGAGGCACTGGTGCGATATTAGTGACAGGTTGTACATTTTGTTGTGGTTGTTCTACTTGTACTATAGCTTCATGGGTATTATCTGTCCCTCCCATTAGTTCCTCTAAAACGACACTACTCATGGGTTTATGATTCATTATATAGTCCTCCTCTAAGAATCTTGCATTGGTGCTAACAATGACATCCCGATTCTTCGGACTATAAAATAAGTAACCTTTCATTCCCATGGGGTAGCCTACAAACAACTTTACTTCTGTACGAGATTCTAACTTAGTCGCGTTCTTGTTCAGCACATGTGCTGGACAACCCCATACCCGAATGTGTCTTAGACTCGGTTTGTCCCCGGTCCACAATTATAAGGGGGTTTTAGGAACCGACTTAGAAGGTACTAAGTTCAGAAGATAAGCTGCTGTCTCTAAGGCATGTCCCCAAAATGACTTGGGTAAATCCGAATAACTCATCATCGATCTAACACTTTCTAAAAGAGTCCGGTTCCTTCTCTCTGCTACACCGTTCTGCTGGGGTGTGCCTGGTGCAGTTAACTGGGATTCTATCCCATTTTCTGATAAATATTCCCTAAATTCTACAAGCAAGTATTCGTCACCACGATCTGATCGTAGTGACTTGATACTTTTATTAAGTCGCTTCTTCGTTTTAGCTTTGTACTCTTTGAACTTATCAAAGCACTCTGACTTACGGCGCAACAAATAAACGTACCCATATCTAGAATAATCATCAATAAAAGTGACGGAATACTCATAACCACCTCTTTCTTGGATATTCATGGGTCCACATAAATCAGAGTGAACCAATTCTAACACTTCTTTGGTTCTTTTCCCCTTTGCCTTGAAAAGCCTATTAGTCATTTTACCTTCCAAACAGGATTCACAAACTGGAAATGGCTCCACTGCCAATGAGCTTAAAGGCCCGTCTACTACCAGTCTTTGAATCCTCCTCAAGTTAATATGACCCAATCTCAAGTGCCAAAGATATGATTGGTTCAAACTAGAAGGTTCCTTTCTTTTAGTAGAGGTAGAAGATGTGTTGTTTAATTCCCTATATTGCAGTTGCAGTGCAGGTTGACTGGGATTAATTATATACAAATTGTCTTGCAATGTACCAGAATATATAATTCGTTTATTCATCATAATAGAAACATTACGATCCAAACAAACATTATAACCATCCAAAGCAAGTTTAGAAACCGAAATTAAATTCCTTCTAAAAGAAGGTACATAAAGATAATTGTTCAAAACCAAAATCCTTTCAGAACCAAAAGATAAATGAATAACTCCTATTGCAACTACTGTTACTTTCGTAGCATCTCCCATGAATACGTATATCTCACCATCTCTAAGCATTCTGGATAGCTGGAACCCCTGCATAGAATTACAAACATGATCAGTGGCTCCTGTATCTATACACCAAGTACTCGTAGATATAGCCGCTATAAATGTTTCTGTCACTAGAGAAAGAGACATACCAGTATTGTTTATCTTCTTAGGAAGAGGACAATCCTATTTCCAATGACCTGACTGTTTGCACCTGAAGCACTTTCCCTTAGGCTTTTTCACACCACCTTAAACTCCCACTGCCTTCACAGCTTTCTGTGTCTGAGCCTTTTTCTTCTTCTTAATACCTTTCAGCTTAGAGGAAGAACCTTTCTCATCCACATTCACTTGAACACTCTGCCGAAATAATCCTTCAACTGCCTAAAGTTCTGTCAGCAGTTTTGCGAGACTATACTGCCTCTTGTTCATGTTGTAATTCAAGCAAAACTGCTCAAAACTCTTGGACAAGCTCATAAGGATAATGTCAATCTGGGTTTTCCCGTCAAGTTCAGCACCAAGGATCTCTATCTCATTCAGATGTGACATCATCTTGAGAACATGATCCCTTACAGGTGTTCCTTCAGCCATCCGAGTGTTCATTAAATCCTTCATGGCTACTTGCCTAGCAGCCCTATTCTGATCTCCAAAAAGTTCCTTGAGATTAAAGAGCATATCTGAAGCAGTGGCCATAGACTGATGCTGATGCTGCAAAACTCCCGACATTGCTGCCAGAATGTAACATCACGACATCTCATCAGCCTTAATCCACCACTTATAATACTCTTTCTCATCTTCAGGAGCATCAGCAACAGGCTGATCAGGCTTGGGTTCATAAGTGCAAAACTTGTACTCCTCAGCAGTCAACACAATGTCCAAATTTTGTTTCCAATCAATATAGTTAGGTCCGGTAAGTTTGTTATCCTTAAGTATAGTGAATAGTGGATTAAAGCCCATTTTATCCTAAGAATCATGCATGTAAAAAACATAACATTACACATAAATAAGGGTGCATTAAATATTAAGACCTATTGATTCCTCTAACAATTATTAAAATTAAATGCACTAACATTTAAACACCATAAGTTTCTGGTACGCCACGATGTGTGACATGTATACCACCTAAATTTGTTTAAATGTTACTTTGGTCCTATTACTAAATAATACGCCATATTGGGGTGGTCTATATTATTTTTCATAGCTAAGTGTATACCATCATCAAATCTTAAATTATTCGAAATATATGGAATTTGGTACGCCACGATGGGTGGCGTGTATACCTTCCAATATTCGTAATTTTTCCTTGAATAGAATACTTCAATTCAATATTCATCAATGGTTTGATTTCCAGGTAGTGGAGGAGTCACATCGGTCTCACTTAATACCCACAGCCTTACAAGTTCGATGAACCCGTTTTTGACAAAATCGCCCCATATCAGAAATAAAGTAAATTCGTATTTATTCCTTTTAAAAACTTATCAATTTAAGAAGTTTGTTCTAGTAATTTCTATAACATTCTAGACACCATAAATTATATGCCACGATGGGTGACGTATATATAATTTATATTCGTCTTTATGTTAAATTACATACAAACAATAATGGAGACCATAGGATTTAATTTCATATTAATTCCCTCTCCCACTTAGTATTTACTTTGAAGATTTTAATCTAGATGCATCGTCCTATGTTATTTCTTCGAAGTCCGCATGTATTATAACAACACAAAGAACACATAACATAGCAGCATACTATCATGATTAAAGCATTAATAAAAACATCCCTGTGTCCATGTCATTCTAGCATGCTAAGGGTTAATATCATATGGCATAACAACACAGACAAGAAACACATAGTAGTAATAATCAAGAGAAGCAAAAATTATGTAAAACATAATAAAACACATCCACTATTATGGCCCCATAAAAATAGCTTCGAATTTATCCTTCGAAAAATTCTGGAAATCTTCGAGAGCCCGGTTGGAGGCCTTAACAGCCTCAAAATGCCTTGAA
Source organism: Apium graveolens (assembly GCF_009905375.1). NCBI lineage: Eukaryota > Viridiplantae > Streptophyta > Magnoliopsida > Apiales > Apiaceae > Apium > Apium graveolens. The sequence goes on from NC_133653.1 coordinate 111,222,034, forward strand.
ATAATGGGTCAAGGGCATTTAGAACATCTAATCCCTGATCGTCTCATTTTGCCGTTTCTGAAAAAGGTATTGTATGCCCAAATTGGACATCGTATGCAAAATATGCAGCCAAAACAACGAAGCACCCCGAAAACAGAATGCAGCAGTGGAAAATCTTTGTTTCTTGCAGCTCCATTGATCAAGCAATTACATACAAAATAATACAGATGAACCAACCTATTCTATTACATCAGATCATAATCTAAAACAATTACAAATTGATTTACAGGATTACAGGATCAGAATAGAAAAAAAACAAAACTATCATGATCAACCCTCGTGATTTACAACAAAACCACGATAAACCACGTGGAATCCAATCAAAAAAAAATTACCACGATTAAACCACGTGGGATCCAAACACATAATCAAAACATGGCCATAATAGTGAATAATAACCTACATCACAGAATCAATACAAGCATACCACTATATACATGCATATATAATCATGACATGGACAACATATCATAAAATGCAGAACCTAGAACCAGGCTCTTGATACCAATTGTTGGATCTATCGAAACTTGGCCCTGCGTTTTATGATATTAATTTAAAAAAGTATGAATATAACATTAACCTTAATCGCTACGGCGCAAGCGATTCAAATCCACGTCTTCTACTGTATTCCCTGATTCTCCTTGGACGAAGTGTGGGCTTCGATCTCTCAAGGTGTACCTCTCCCAAAGCTCCGAAATTCCAAAACCCTAGCTGGCTCCTTGAGAAAAATGACTGCCTCTCTCAAACCCTAGGATGTGATATCATTTTTTTGTGTCTTAACCCTAGCTTTAGGAGAATGAGAATATTTATAGGCTACAGTAGGGATCATGGACCATTAGGTCAGGCCTTCTAATGACATTCCGGGCCAAGCCCAATGTCATTAAATATTAATTCAATCCACTAAAGAATTAATATTTTCACTATCTTTCCTAATTCCGTAAATTAATTATTTAATTCGGCACCCATATTAATTGCTTATAAATTCCCCATGTTTAAGATATCGCATGTCGATTAATTAAATTAATTTCTGACAATTAATTTAATCAATATCTTTTATCCTTGATCATCCTCTTAACCTTATAATTATGCATGAACAAATCTGCCTGCAGGACTAAAGTATAATTATCTTTATGAGCTTTCAAGAGGACATCATCACCCGAATATATTTTTCAGACACGGTTTCCTTTTATAGTTAATATCCCACTCTGTATATAATGTCATTGCCCAATATATAAATTTGTAATTTAAAATAAATTACTTAATGTATGAATCAAGGCATGTGCGTTAAATACAAGTGTCAATTACTACATCCGGATTAAGAACCTAAGCAATAATAATATCGTAGAATCTTAGTTCTTCTTTATTGTCAGAATAAAAGAAACAATTATTATACTATTTTGATCCCGTTCAATATACACAAAGTATACAAGTATTATTCAATAGTCAAGATAAACTATTTCTAAATAATACTTCAGCCATTCGAGTGGTTTGTCTAATACCACTTAGACTGTGAACCTTTATTATATTATATAAAGAGTTTGACAATCTAATCTTCTGTTATCCCATTTGATACTAGATTGTCTACAATATATAATATACAGACTATGTGAAAACATGCATTCAAGATTCTCAAATAATTTATTATTAAAGTATATACTTCAAATGAATATTTCAGTATAAACCCTAACAGAAGATGCACTTACATCTCCTATCTCAAGATGAAGGATATATGGACTGTATTGAGAAAGTTCCACATGTTCCCATGAGAGATTCTACAGAAAATGAGCCATCCATCCCAAAGCCTAGAGCATAATGGTCTGATCCAGATATTGAGCAAGTCCACAAGGATAAAAGGCCATGAATATTTAGTTTAATGGTATTGATGGTGACATGTTTGACAACATCATAAACTGCAAAACTGCTAAGGATGTCTGGGATACAATTCAATTCATATATGATGGAACTGAGCAGGTAAGGGAAAACAAAATGCAACTCTTGATTCAGCAATATGAGCATTTTTATAGTGAAGAAAGTGAGTCACTCACTGACATTTTTACTAGATTTCAAAAACTGCTGAATGCTCTAAAGTTGCATGGAAGAGTCTATCAAACAAAGGACTCAAACCTCAAATTCCTTAGATCTCTACCAAAGGAATGGAAGCCTATGACAGTCTCACTAAGAAACTCTCAAGATTACAAGGAATTTACCTTGGACAGACTATGATTCTAAAGACCTATGAGCTTGAGATAGAGCAAGATGAGAAGCTGGAGAAAGGATGAAAGAAAGGAGGATCCATTACATTGGTTGATGAGCAAGAAAAGGAGAAGGAGATAAAGGTTGAAGCTGTTGAATCTGCACCAACCCTTAGAGTTTGTGAAGGCAAGAGAAAAGGGTCGTTAGATGAATATGAAGAACATCTTAGTCAAGATGACATGGATGACATAGATGAGCATCTGTCTTTTCTATCCAGGAGGTTTTCCAAGCTCAAATTCAAGAAGAATTTTGGAGCATCCAAGTCAAAGAGAAACATGGTTGACAAGTCTAAATTCAAGTGTTTCAAGTGTGGCTTGGCAGGTCATTTTGCTAGTGAATGCAGAAAGTCTGATTCTGGAAAAAAGAAGTTTGAGCCTGTGGATTATTAGCAGAAATATTTTGAGCTGATCAAACAAAAGGAAAGGGCTTTAATCACACGGGAAAATGACTGGGCTGCAGATGGACTAGAAGAGGATGATGATACAAGTTATGTTAATCTAGCACTTATGGCTAAATCAGATGAAACAGAAGTCAGTTCATCCAGTAATCAGAAAATCACCACTAATCTAGCATATTTATCTAAAGCTAATTATAATGATGCTATAAATAACATGTACACTAAGTTATATCATCTGTGTGTTACACTCAAATCTCTCACTAAAGAAAACACTAAAATTAAAGAGAATAATTTATTTTTAGGTGAAAGAAACAATATGTTAGAGACTCAATCTGTTGAGTTTGAAAAATTGAAGATAGAGTGCAAGATTGCCAAAGATGAACTAACTGAATCATTAAAGAAAGAGGAGATTTTAAGAAAGCAACTTGAACGAGAGAAGGAGGTAATTAAGCCGTAGAAATCATCTAGAGATGTCCATGCTCAAATTACTAAAGTTCAAGGTATAGAATCCTTCTGTGATGAAGCCATGGAAAAGAGCAAGGAAAAACTTGATTCCAATTTGGTTGAAGGACTTTCAACAGATGTGGATTCGATGGATGATGAATGTTATCCGTCGAATGATCAAAAGAATTATCCATCGAAAGATAAGGAACCACATTCGTTGAGTAAAGGTAAGCATGTTAGCAAAGCCAAGCTAGCTAAATTAAATGAGAAATATGGATCAGTTTCTAAGAACTTTGTTCCAGGAGAAACAAGTCAAGTGAAAAAGGACAAGAGAGTCAATGTAGGACATCTATCAATTAAGCAATTGAATGACAGATTGGAGAAAATTGAGGTTAAAACAGAATCGAAAAGGAAAAATAATAGGAATGGGAAAGTAAGAATTAACAAGCATAACAACCACACGCCTGGTAAATATGCTCCTAGAAAAATCTGTGTGAAGTGTGGTAGTGTTAATCATTTGTCTGATAATTGCAAACTTGATATGTCTGCTCTCATATCTGCACATTCATTTCCTAATATGCCTACAATGCCTGTAAATGTTATGCCTACACATAATTGAATGCACAGTTTGCTAATATGCCATTTGCACAAAATCCTTACTATGCTGCATTTAGTATGCCACAAATGCCATTTAGCATGCCTTACTGGAATGACATGTTTACACAGAATATGCCTTTCCATGTTAACCAGCCTGTGCATGATAATTATGCAATGATGAGTGGTTTTGAGGGTTCTACTCAATTGACTAAGGATGAATTTCAAATGCCTAAGTCAAAAGAGGACAAGCCTAACAAACCTAAGAAAAAAGGCTAACAAAACAGGACCCAAGGAAACTTGGGTACCAAAATCAACTTGATTTGATTTTGTTGTGTACAGGGAAACAGAAAGAATCTTTGGTATTTGGATAGTGGGTGCTTAAGGCACATGACTAGAGATTCTACCCTGCTCACTAAGTTCAAGGAGAGAGTTGGCCCAAGTATCACTTTTGGAGATAACAGCAAGGGTTATACTGTGGGATATGGCTTGATTTCAAAGGATAATGTCATCATTGAGGAAGTTTCCCTAGTTGATGGACTCAAGAACAATTTGTTGAGTATCAGCCAGCTGTGTGATAAGGGCAACTCAATAACTTTTAATTCTGAAGCCCGTGTTGTGACCAACAAGAAAAGCAACAAAGTGGTTCTCATGGGAGTGAGAAAAGGAAATGTGTATCTAACTGAATTCAACTCATCAAATGCAGAATCTATTACTTGTCTATTTAGAAAGGCAAGTCAAGATGAAAGTTGCCTATGGCACAAGAAGCTGTCCCACCTTAACTTCAAGACTATGAATGAGCTAGTCAGGAAAGATTTGGTAAGAGGCATTCCTCAAGTAGAATTCTCAAAGGATGGATTGTGTGATGCCTGTCAAAAAGGAAAACAAATCAAGACATCATTCAGAAAGAAACTTGATTCAACAATTGAAAACCCATTACAACTACTAGACATGGATTTATTTGGACCAGTCAATATATTGTCCATCTCAAAGAAAAGATACTGCCTAGTAATTGTGGATGATTTATCAAAGTTCTCTTGGACATATTTTCTAAATTCTAAAGATAAAACTAGTGAAATCATCATCAATCACATAAGGCAAGTTAACAATAATCCTGATTTCAAGTTAGAAGAATCAGGAGTGACAATGGAAATAAGTTCAAGAAATTGGTGATGGAATTATTTTATGAAGAGAATGGGATCATGCATGAATTTTCAGCAGCAAGAACCCCACAACAAAATGGAGTGATGGAAAGGAAAAACAGATCTCTTATTGAAGCTGCAAGAATAATGTTAGAAGAATCAAAGTTACCTACATACTTCTGGGTTGAAGTTGTAAACACTGCATGCTACACTCAGAATATTTCTTTGGTTAATCAAGCAAATTGCATGACTCTCTACCGATTGTTTAAGAATAGGAAACCAACATTAAACTTTCTTCGTGTCTTTGGTTATAAATGCTATATCTTAAGGAATCAAACTGATCAACATGGAAAGTTTGATGCCAAAGATGATGAGGGAATTTTTGTTGGATATGCAGTTGGAAAAGCATACGGAGTCTACAATCTCAGAACCTACATTGTTATGGAATCTGTATATGTTGTGTTTGATGATAAAAAGATTGAAGGACTGTAAGATAGAGATTTCCATGAAAGCCTCAAATTTGATAATGTTGAGATGATTTGTGATGATAATGGTGATGAAAGTGATCAAGAAATTATGTCTAAAGATAATGCATAAAAATCTACAACTAATGAAGCACATAACTCATCATCCGTCGAAAGACCAAGTTTATCATCCATCGAAAGACAATCTGCATCATCCATTGAAAGGCAAATATCAACATCCATCGATCCATCAATAAGAGTTGAAAGCCAATATAGATCACAAACAGAAATAACCCCATCTTCAAGTCAAACATCCACAAACTCAGGGGGAGTTTCTTCTAATCAAAACTCAGTCACACATCAAGACAACTATGAGGCCTCTTCATCTGGAGCTAATCTACCACAACAGAGAAAATGGACTAGAGATCACCCATTTGAACTAATCATTGGTGATGCATCTTCAAGAGTGCAAACAAGGAAAGCAACTCAAGAAGAATGTCTGTATAGCAGCTTTCTATCTCAGGAAGAACCTAAAAAGGTGGAAGAAGCTTTGTTGCAATTTCAAAGGAATAAAGTTTGGAAGCTGGTACCCAAGCCTAAAGGAAATAATTCTATTAACACCAAGTGGGTATTCAGAAACAAGATGGATGAAAATGGCATAGAAGTCAGGAATAAAGCTAGATTGGTTTCTAAGGGCTATAGTCAACAAGAAGGAATAGATTTTGATGAAACTTTTTCTTCTGTTACAAGAATTTAAGCCATCAGAATTTTCTTAGCCTATGCAGCCCATGTCAATTTCAAGGTCTATCAAATGGATGTCAAGAGTGCCTTTCTGAATGGAGATTTAGAGGAGGAAGTCTATGTCAGTCAGCCTCCTGGTTTTGAAGATCTAAATTTTTTCAGAATATGTCTACTATGTTTTGAAGGCACTTTATGGACTGAAGCAAGTACCTAGAGCCTGGTATGACACTTTGTCAAAGTTCCTTTTTAAAAAACATCACAAGAGGTACTTTTGATAAAACTTTATTCCATAGAAATGTTAATGGATCTAGTATACTTGTTAAAATTTATGTAGATGATATTATATTTGGCTCTACAGATGAAAAACTTCGCAAAAAAATTTCCAAATTGATGTAAAGTAAATATAAAATGAGCATGATGGGAGAACTAACTTACTTTCTTGGTTTACAAGTTAAGAAAGTTAGTGATGAAATATTCATTAGTCAAATTAAATATATTTATGATCTTTTGAAGAAGTTTGACTTAATGGATTACACATCTGCAAAACCTCCCATGGCCACTGCAACTAAACTTTAATTAAACACTACTAAAAAGTATGTGGATATTTCAAGTTATAGAGGCATGGTTGGCTCCCTTTTATATTTAACAGCCAGTAGGCCAGATATAATGTTTTCTACCTGTCTTTGTGCTAGATTTCAAGCTGATCCTAGAGAATCTCATTTAGTAGCTATTAAGAGAATTTTCAGATATCTCAAAGGAACTCCAAAACTTAGCATTTGGTATCCTAGAGATTCTGGTTTTGATCTAACTGGTTATTCAGATGCAGATTATGCAGATTGTAAAATTGATAGAAAAAGTATAACAGGAACCTATCAATTTCTAGGAAATAAGCTAGTATCCTCGTTTAGTAAAAAGCAAAATTCAGTCTCTACCTCTAGAGCCGAGGCTGAATATATTTTTGTTGGTAGTTGTTGTGCACATATTTTATGGATGAAAAATCAATTGTTGGACTATAGTTTATAGGTGAATAAGATTCCTATTTTCTGTGAAAACACAAGTGACATTGCAATTACTGAAAATCCAGTACAACATTCAAGGACCAAGGCATTGACATCAAGTACCACTTTATTAGAGAATATGTCATGAATGGTACCGTGGAACTTTATTTTGTTCCAAGTGAGAAGCAACTTGCAGACATCTTTACTAAGCCACATGATGAATCCACCTTTACTAGGTCGGTAAGTGAGTTAGGTATGCTTAATTACTCTTAATTTATTTTGATGTCTAAATAAATTGAAATGCAGCCAGAGTAAAATGTGATGCTTATTGTTAAAGATGAAATTTTGACTAAGTCAGAATTTACATCTCGACGGATGTTCATTATCCGTTGAAAATGAATATCCGTTGAATCTCATCACTATACCATAGATTGGCTATCGCAACCAGATTCCTAAAAATTTATCAAAAAACGTTGCTATTGAGAGATGAGTTTACGTATATTGCAATGTTTTTCAAAAGCATTGCGATTGAAGTTAAAAAAATTAGAGGGTGCTTAAAAATGCACACTAATGCAATAAATTATATATCCGTTGCGGTACAACAAATATTTGGGCCCAAAATTTAGGCGGGCTTGCTGAAAAACTTAGGCGGGCTTGGTGAAAAATAATGAGCTGTCTTTTTATAACTATTTTCCCAGCTATCAAATGAAAAAGAAAAACAAAAATAAAACACTTGAAAATAGAATTCAATTTCCCCTCCAGACACAAACTCAAACCCAAAATAAAGAAACACAACACTGAAAACACTCGAAGATTAAAGCCTGGAGAAGATGAACGAAGCTCATAGAAGATTAAAGCTTGGAGAAGATTACAACTTGGAGAAGATAAACAAAGTTTGAGAAGATTAAATCTTGAAGGGTATGTATATTTCCCCAAATATTCTTCCAAAATTTGTTTCTATTCATAAATCACTTCGATATTTGTAAATTAGTGTTAATTATTGCTTCACTTATCTCCTTTCTTGTATTATTATTTATATTTTAAATCAATTGAGTGTTAATTTTATATTATTTGTTAATTAGGGTATTTTTGGGATTTTTTTCGTTCTTAATTTATGTGTTAACTGTGCTTTTTTAAAATCTTTTTGTGTTTATGCAATAAGTTATTAAAATATTTTATGTTAATTTGTGCCTCATTTCTCTTTTTACAGTTTCTCTTTTGTAAACAATGTCTTGGGAAGTATGAACATATTTCACATATTTGTAATCAAAAGACCTTGTCTTTATATCAATTTATTCATGGTAACAATAATGATTCTCATGATGAAATTCATGCGGATGAATCAAGAAATTGTGAAGAGCAAGCAAACATTTATATTTGAAAATTACGGTGTAAAGTTGAATAATTAAGAAATTGTATGGCATATGATAAAGAATTAATAATTATTCATTGTCTGGTTTTTATTATAGAATTATTGATAAAGTTGTATGAAATTAAGTTTCTTATATATCCAGGTCTAAACTTTTTGTATAGATGAGGGAAACTATCTGTGCGTATTTAATAAAATGGTTTGCTTGTTTATTCGGTGTCAACCGTGTAAGTTTGGGTTCTAGAAGACCTATAAGTTTTGTACGACATAATTCATCTCGTAACTCCTTTTATGGATGCTATACACAAGAAAAATTTATGTTGTACATGTATGACATCAATATTGGATGATATTTACTGATATTTACAACAATTAAATCCTTTATTTTTTCTGAAGCAGAACACAGTTAATATAGTATGATAAATAGGTGTCGTTGGTAACTTGATATTTGTATCTCCCAGGTGCTGGATAGCAGAATCCTTTTGATCATGTTAATTCTGGCTAGTTTCGTGTTGGTTCTATTAGTACAAGAGGAAATGCAGAGACAGAGCCTCTATTCCATTGCATAGAGTTGCAGCGATATATTCTATTATTCTCTCAGGTTCTTGTTATATATGAATCTCCATGCTAATATCTGGATTTAAACTCTTACTTTTTTCTTGATTCATCGATTTTTTTAATATATGAAAGCTTCTAAAAAGATGTTATCTATTTCCTAAACTTCAAGCTACTCTCCAAATCATAATGTCATAGAATAAATTGAGTTGGATATAAAAGTGTCAAGGTCTGACAACCTGATATTCTCCGGGTAATTCTATGTCGAGCTTATTTTCCAGGTAAGTGCTATAAGATTTGTTACTCTTTGAATTCCCCTCTTAAAAATTTTATTGCTTATTGTAATTCAAACTAAATGTTTAAATTATTATTCTAAACTGCGCAGTAGTAAATTATTCTTCTGCAATAATCTAAACTTATTCCGTACTAGAAACTGCAGAGTATGAACATATAATAACTAACAAGACTCTGTATCAAGATTAGACAGCCTAATAGATAAATAATTTACTATTCTGCAGTTTCTAAATGTTTACTAACACCACGCCTATAATGTTTATTTAATCCCATAAGAATTAGCGTCCATTAGCTTCATCGGATAAATTTTGCAGATGGAGAAGAATCCTAGAAAGCCTCTTTTTAGTGCAATCACATTAGTGTTCTTGCTTCTAATTATTGTGCTTTACACACATTTATTTTCTACTACTCTTCTATTTAATAAATGTATTAATCCTTAATTATTGTTGCTTTCAAAAAAATGATAAATTTATTTACATTCTTGTAAAATGCAGAGATGGAGAATTAGCAAACTGGAAAGTCAGTGACGACATGTTCAATAAAATGGTACAATATCAGGAATCTTTCAAGCCTAGTTTGGGAAAGTTACTAAAAGGTGTCCTAATTTAATTTCTTTACTTGCTGTGAATTATAGGTTACCTTTGTTATCACAGCTATATCAGAAGAGCTCATTTGGCTGTCACATTAATGTATTATGTTTATATTTACAACTTGATTTTGGATATCAGCCATTTGCTAATGAGAGTTTTTTGCAGGACATTAATAATGCAACACCTTCATGTGTGAGTGCTATCTTGTTAGTCTTATAACTAAAAAGGCTATATGCTAGAATTTAACGTTCATAACAATTTCAACTCAATAGAATGGAGTATACTTACATGTGTGCTATTGAATGCAGGTTGGTCATTATTCGGGTATTAATTTAAAATCAACAAACAGTTAGTGAAGATTTTCAAAAAAACTTCCCAAGAAAAATCCATCTTTAGATATCAATATAAAAGAATAGTGTGTTGTCACCTTTTCCGAGGATGGAGACCACACTGAAGGTGGTGATCAAGAGCATCATGAAGTTATATTTGAAGATGATTAATTAAGAATTGATCCATGTATAATTTAGTTAGATCATGTACACTTAGACTTTCTTATTTTTCTTGAACTTTGTTATTCCACTCTGACTTAGTTTATGTGATGTTGGAACATCAGTAACAATATACTATATGTTGGATTGTTTTGTGGATATACCAATTAAATTTGGTAGTTGTTAATGAAATTTAAAGGTCATGCCTAATTTTTTTTTTTAAAAATGTGTGTTGCAGTAGACGGTAAAATGGTTTCCATATACTTCAATTTTTTAAATAAAATATGTTGCAATTAACTCAAAATATGTTTCAATTAACTTGAAATACGTTCCTTAAGTTCAGTACTGCAACAATTATCATAAAAAAGGTTGTAAAATAATGTTGCCATAGGGAGCCTCATATATTGCAATGTTATTATATTCATTGCTACAAATATAAGAACGTTGCTATAAACCGAATTTGCAACTTCTTTACTCTATTGCAATATGGTCCTAAATTCGTTATGGTAAGCCCTTATAGAAACGAGACCAAACGTTACACCTGATTTTTCAAAATAAGTTGTCATAGACCCTATTACAATGGATTTTTGCCATATAGAAATATTTTTTTAGGGTTGCTATGGGCAATCTATGGTGTAGTACATTATCCGTTGAGGTATCAAACATTACTCTGGGTACTTTTAACCTTATCCGTCGAATTGCTCTCAATCTCGGTCGTTAATTCTAAGCATTATCCATCGAATTTACTTACATCCTGTATGTATATTTCAACGAATAATTTTAGAATTTTGACAGTTTTCCTTATTTTTAAACGTCTATTTTGGGCTAATTTGATTGGTTACTTCATTTTACTTTTTAATTTTTGACAGTTTATTTCTGATTAAGTATAAAAGCTTATTTCATTTATATTCTTACTTTTATCTTTCTCAAGCAATTTTTCTAACTCCCTTCTTCTCCAAAAGCAAATACTCCCTTTCTGCAACTAATTTCAATCACAGCAATGGCACCCGTAGTCAAAATCATGTCCTCAACTGGGTACGTTAATGAAAAAAACAACTTCATGGCTCTGGTAAACAAGAAAATTCCGGCATCTGAAGAGTATCACAAAATGATGGACTTCATCCTGAACTGTAAACTGAGTTATGCCATGCTTGAGTTCCCAACCATTTATTGTGAAGTTGTCGAGGAAATTTGGACTACATCAGTGTTCAACTCAAAGGACAAAACCATTAACTTCACTCTCAAAGGTAATGAACACTGTATTAACTGTGACACAATTGAAAAGTGATTGAAACTGCCTGAAAATAACACACTTGCTCCACAGACAGACACTGATGTGAGTAACATGCTAATTTCTATGGGCTATGCTCGTACTGCCACTAATTTAGGTGATGTTAGGAGAATGGGTCTTAGGAAAGAATGGAGCTTTCGATGTGATTCCTTTATTAAGGTGTTTTTCGGTAAAGTTAGCAACTTTGGTGTTGTGACTTATTCACTTGTTAACATGATTTATATGCTTTTAAGTGATAAATATTTTGATTTCAGTACTTCTGTCATGTATGAATTAGGGAGTAAGTTAGGAGATATAAAGAAGAGGTCTAAGAACATCTATTATGCTAGATTCTTTATGATGTTAGCTAATTTTGTTTCTGAGAATCTCTCAATTGAGAACCCAATAAACAAGTTAGATTGTTGGGTCCAAGAGAGAAAAATTATTGCTGACTTGAAGAGGGCAAATCACCACATGGATATTCCCCTTGTTTACATGCCAATCATGGAACAACCTCAGGACAGTAAGGTAAATATTTATGTCCCTAATACTTCTCAACCACCTATTTCTTTGCAGTCAACTGTGGTCATGGCACCTATGATAGTGACCAAACAGGTGCCTACCAAAGCCACAAAACCAAGAATTTCAAAATCCAAGTCAAAGAAAGCCCCCTCTAGTTTCTCTCAAAAGAAGCTAGTTGTAACATCCACTAAGAACCAAAAGGAGAGTGTAAAGGGAAGTAAGTCTAGTGAGGGACAGGGTGAACATAAAAGAAGCCCTAAGAATAAGGAGGGAGAGGTGTGTGTAACCCAACCTAGCCAGACAGCAGTCTCTCAACAGACTGTAGTGCTTAATAAGGTCTCAAGCTCATTACTAGTTTCATTCTCCCAAAAGGATGTTACTATTGAAACAAGCTCTCAACCAAGAGCACAGACCAAGAGGGTTAGGGACACAAGTTCACCCTAAACTTATGCTAGAAAAAAGAAATCTAAAACACTTGGGGATACACAGGGTGCACACACTGTGCAAACTACAGTCAAAGACTCACTTACAGCACCTTCTCAAAGTCAGATTGTTGTGGCTCCTGTAAATGTGGAGTCACATCCAAAATCTTTAATAATAGAAGCACCTCATACACCAAACTCATCCATAAACTCTTTGGATGTGGATATGATTCACATATCAATTCCTGATTCTCCATCTCTAACTTTCATGAAAAAGCCAAAATATACAGCAAGTGAGCATCATCTTTTAGATTATTTGTTGGCTCGCTTACCATTTCTCTCTGATTCGACTGAGAAATCTGTGCTCAATCTCAATCAATCACCACAGATTATACAGTAGTCTCTACTTTAAACTCTGTCATTTCCACTATCTCAACGGATATTGTTCATCCGTCGACTAGTGATTGTATCTCGACGGATGTGCTTAATAGTAGTCATCCGTTAAAACTCTCAACTACTACCTCAACGGATGTCTCTCATCCGTTGAATATCACTGCACAACTTGAAATCTCAAATGTTATCATAAGTGCAAATGATTTAGTAGTTGTACAATCATTTCTAGGATTGAGGGAAGGGAGTGAACAGAGTGAGAGGCTGAGTTGCTATCAGGAAAAAGGAGAGGAAAAGAGTGAAAATATGTAAGCTATTTCTTCTAGCTTGGCAAAAGTGAGTGAGTGGAGTCTCACCTTAGTAGGTGAAGGTGAGGGTGTGAGGGTGGGAAGCCAAGGGGAGCCCTTGATGCAAGAATAGAAAGATCATGAGAGAAAAGCAGGTACTGAAGAATGGGAAGAGCCCATTGTTAGTAGGTTAAGGGATGTCAATGAGGCTGAAATGAAACAACTATTTCAGCAAGATTATCAAGATGTCTTAGACTCTGTTTCTTATGAAGCTGAGGTATTTACTCACCTTATTTCAGCTTATCAAGTCTTGGTTGAACATGACAATGAGGCTGCTGAGAGAATTTTCAACTTGGTGCATACAACTGCTTCTATGCAAAGGGCTAAGGATGCAATCACTGTCATGCCCTCCACAGTTGGTGATGATTTTAATTTTCCAAGTGGTGGTTCTGAGGATTTGTTTGGGGATGAAGATGATGATGAAGGAGATCTCATGCACATAGGGGGAGAACCCCATCTCACATACAACACTCCATCTTGGATGTTTAGCAAAGAATGTGATGAGCACCATTTTAATTCAACTCTCTTTCACATAATTCAACAGACTCAGACAGCTCTTCAAGCTACTACAAATGCCTACACCAAGAGACTTCAAGCACACCTTGAGTCTCTTCAACTGCACCAAATTCAATCTCTAAAGCAAACTCAAGATGTAACTGAGCTCAAGACAAGATGTAATGACCCCAATTTTTGGAATCTTTGAAACACTGATGAATAGTGATTTTGCTGATTATGCTGATTAAGAAAATTTTTCATGCCACACTATGTAAGAGTTCTTTTATTAATATTCTGAGGTCTTATTAGTACTCTATATGGTATATAAGTGTATGTAAAGATCGTCAGAATTCAAATCCGAACACTTTGATTTTTCCCGAAAATCCACCAGATACTGAAAGAATTGAGTATAAGGTAACATGATTAAAAGGATTTAAATGCAAGGATTATAAGAGAGGATCATAAAAGGAATATAAATTATTAAGAAGGGTTTAGGGGAACCCAAGTAATAAGATCTCGGGTATGATCTCTCAAACGATAAACGAGAATGAAAGTTAAGCGAACCGTAAAACAAATAAGCGACCAAGAGACAAGCTTGTACAAGAAGCCAAGGATTGTGACATCATCAAACCACAAGGAAGAGACATGTGGCAAATGGATGACATAGGCATGGTGACATAAGCATGAAAAATGGAGGGATTGGTTGGTTGATTTTAAGCCATTCATTTTTTACCATGGTAAAAAGATAATTAACAAAATAAAACAAAGCAACCAAGCCAAAACAAATCAAAAACACAAAATACAAGTTGACTTTCATTTCCTTCAAAAAGCTCTCGGCCAAAACTAGAGCAGCAACTTCAATACTCACTCAAATAATATGTTCTATAGCGTTTTGGAAAGGTATTGAGATGGCCTACAACTCTTGTTCACAAGTCTCGTCCAAATAAGCATGGTAAGACCCTCGTTTTGATAGTTCTTTAAATCTGACTTTTAGAAACTTCAAAACCTAACTTTGTGTTCTTGATTTCTTTGGAAAGATCAAGCTTGTAGGAGGCTCCCTAAGACTTCCTAGCTACTCTAATCACTCCAAGGAAGGTATAACACCTCCAAACCCTAACTTTACTTTGAGTATTATGATGGTTTTGATGGTTATAGTTATTAGGTCCCAATGTGTTTGTAGAAGGGGGGGTGTTGAATACAAACCGTACCGAATAATCGAATTAAATACGGAATAAAAATATGAAACAAAATTCAAGTTAAATAAGAATTTATTAAACTTGAAAGGTGTTACAACAACTGTATCGATTACAAGGAATTAATCTGAAATTAATTATCACAAATCTAGAATAAATTCGATATGAACTTTTTCTATTTTTGTAATAAAAAGATTCAAATGCTAAACGCAATTTGATATTAAGTTCTAGGGATTTTGATCCGCTAGATAGTTACACAAGAACAAGATAAAGATTTCTAGTGGTTTGGATTTAACTTTAATTACTAGAAATTGTGATCTTGAAATATGCAGATGAAAATGGAATATTTCTAGGCGGCTGCTTCTGTGTTCTTGTTTAGAATGTATTCTGTTGGATGAATTAGTCTTCTGCTGCTTCTGTTGTTTTATATTAAAACAACCCACTTGAATTTAATTGGCAAGACAATCCCAACAGCTGGTATGACAATCGGTAGGACTATTGATTGTACTAGCAAGACAATCTGATTGAACTACAATGACTTTTGGTATGACAATCAGTTGAACTAGCAAGACAATCTCCTTCCCAGTAGAACTTTCGGTATGACTATTGAAATGACTTGGCATGACAATCGGTATGACAAGCCAGATTGCCATGCTAGTTCATTTTCAATTGTCTTGCTGATTTAAGACTGTTTTTAATCCAATTAAACTTCTGAAAATTCTTAATATTAATTCTGAATTAATTACTCAATTAATTCAATTACTAAATAAATTAATCTTTGCAGATATAATTTATTTTCTTAATTAAATTATATGACTTAATTAATTAATAGAGAATTAATACTAATCCTGAGCAGCAACCATTCTTCTGAAAATCTTCTAAAAATCACTGAGAATTATGAATCAATTCCACCACTTCAATGTTGACACTCGATGTACTGTCTGGTTCATGAGTGACTAACTTCCGTGACGTTTCTTCATGTCTTGACGTTGACACTTTGATTTTCTTCAGATTAAATCCTTGTAATTCTTTGATACCCTGACGAGATCTCTATCACTTGATTAAATCCACAACCTTGATTTATATCACTGAGGCTTGATCAATTTCTTGAACTTCTTGCAGTTAATTAATTCCTCAAGTCTGTAGATGAACCTTGTTTTTGAATCCTTTGACAGATGTTACTTTGCGAGATCTCTTTGACGGTAGATCCACTATTTACTTATTACATTCTTATTTGAGTTGAGTTAAATCCTCGAATATTCAAATAGGTTATGACATATGCCTTACAATCTCCCCCTATTTGTTTGTTAGACAATAACAATAAATACCTAGAGGATAACTCAACTAACAAATAAGAAAAAGATATAAACAGAAATGCAAAGTAAATAGCAGAATTTTTTTGGATAACATTTAACCTTTTCCAGATTCCAAATAGATGTTCCTCTAGACTGAACATATCTTCAAGTAGTTTCATCTTCTTTTGTACAACCACATTTCCTCTTGAGAAGCACATATCTCTCTTGCTTCTCCCCCTATGAGAATTAACTGATTAAAGAAGATCACCTTCGTTTACCACATCTCCTGTACAATAGGATCCGTAGATAAAAACCAATGGTACTCCCCTTTTAGAAAACAGCTTCTTCCCTTACTAGAAAATCACCTTATGTTTACCACCTCTCCCGTACAATAGGATCCGTAGTTACAAACAACAATGGTGTGGTGTAGTGTACATGCTGGATCTTTTTCTTCCTCCCTGTTATTTATCCCCCTTAGTTGAGGAATCCTCCAAACTATTACTTAAGCTTTTATCTCCCCCTTAGAAAAGGAATGTATGTCGTCGTCTGAAGGAATTCTCATGTTTCACTTGGTTGGAAAAGAAATAACAAGTAGTTTCTCTTTCTTCCTCACTGTGAGTGTGTGATTCTGTTTAGTGTACCTCACATGTGTTTCACTCTTCTCTCAACTCGTGTTTACACTCATTCTCACAAGTGTATCACTCCTCTCATAGCTCCAACATTCAGTTGTACCTGCAAGGAAAATCACCTTAGCCATCCTTAAGGAGGTCACAGGTGGTGCAATGGGAGTTCACAAATCCCCATCCTTGTTAAACTCGTCAGATGAATCTGAGTCATAATCTACAAGTTGCTAGTTTCCCTTTTAGGGTTCCAGATTTGAATTCTGGGAAGGTAAACAATGATCCAATGAATTTAGCATAAAGATCAAAGTTCCCTTCTAATGTCTGTGAAGACATTTCCTTGTGACTCATCAGGTAATATCTGAATCATTGTCAACAAGTTGCCGATCCACACCTATGTCAGATCCACTATCCGTAGATGCATCCAGGGGATTTAAGCCCGGGGAGGTAGACACTGACCACTGACATATGGCTTTTGGATCAGTATCCTCTCCTAACACCTGTAAAGGCAATTGGTCCATTAACGAACCTTGAACAATCGAATCTGACCTTAAAATGGTCGAAACTCTTGTTTCCGTCAACTCATCCTTTGTGTGTGTAACCTTTCCTTGTGCATCAAGAATTTTTTATATTTGAAGTGGTGACACTACATCGGATACCCTGGCCGACAGGCAAATTTCAATAGACACACCCTTTTGAGAGAATGAATCTAGTAACTGTTTTTGAGCCTTTTCAGCCATTACATCTTTTTGAGAAGATGTATGGGGGCTAACAGTTGTCTCAGTTTAAATACTACTCATCTATGTAGGAGACAGAGCTGCTGGGTTGACTTCAGAACCTTCCTTATATGGTGCACTAAGGCACTATCTCCCTCACACTCATTCATACTACATTTAGTGGTAAGAGAGTGTCGGTTGGTTCTGTTTCTGTGTTTGTCTTTACAGTCTTGGATAGAAGTTGTAGGTTTTCAACCTCATGACTGTCAATGAAAGAAAGTCATTGGAGACTGAACCTGTGTCACAGAACATATGGCAATAGAGAGATAAAATGTACTTAAGATATATAATGAATGAAAATTATACATTTAATCTTTTGAGAGAGATAATGTACAATAGTGATTTCAAAGGATTTTACATGAAATAAGAAATCACTAATGTAGAAAGAAGTTTGATTTTCTCCTAAAACTGTCTACACATATAAAACAATATATTTGTGCCTAGTGATAAGAGAGTTATTAATATGACGACTCTACTAGTTCATATTAAACTGTAACTTCAGTTAGAGTGTCATACCATGTCCTTGACGATTGCTTGAGTAGTACACTAGTTCATACCAACCTGAAGTGAGACTGTGAAGAAGAGATTGTATAGTCCAATAGATCTGCAGCTGCAAAGTTCATGAACTGTGGTGCATTGACTTCCTCTTCTGACTCACCAACCAGGAGTACACTTGTACACATCTTACTAGAGTCCAATTCCAAGTGTAATGTGTAGCAGGTGCCTGATATGTCGTAATATTCTCAAGTCTCGTCACTGGTGCTATATAATAGATACTGCTTTCTAATAATAACCTAGCATAATATATAAAATTACAATGATAACATTCCCAGCTTGCAAACAGCCCTATTTCTCAGATAAACCTTTACTGTTATCTCCAAAGGTAACCAGTGGCCAGCTTTCTTAATCCATATTTGATAGCAGGGCTCTATCTCCGGTCATATGTCTTGATGATCCACTTGTCAAGAATCCACACTACCGGTTACACCTGTATACTGCCCTGCACTTCAAATGGATTAGACCTTCTTCGGAACCCAAACTTGGTTGGGCCCGGCATACTTGTAGAATTGTCCTTTGTCAGGAAAAACAACATTTTTAATTTTAATGGTCTCAACATCCTCAATGACTGAACATTTGACCTTGTAAACAGCCTTAACAAATTTCTGTTTAGGCTTAGGCACAAATGTCTCCTTTCTAGCCTTAGAAGGACTAGCAGTCTTAGACCTATCATGCTTCTTATTATTCACATGCTGACGAGGAGTAGTCTTATCACTAGAAACATGCTTACCATTAAAATAAGCATACATCAAATTAAAAGCACAAGACATACAATTAGCAACACCACATGCTTTATGAGAGTGATTAACATCAGACAATTTATGTATGGTAGACATGGCATTTTTGTTATCCAACTCATGTGTGTCTGAGTTAGTCTCAGTTGCTTTCACAACTTTGACTTGAACTTTCGACACACTTGACTTGGAAACAACCTTCTCATTAGCATGATCTTCAGCACGTATTTCTTCTTGAATAACAGAAGAGGTCGCATCAAATGGTTCAGCAATTGATGCTTTATAGAAGGGTTTATCAACACCCTTAAGCACATGTGGTACTTCCCTACCTTTAGCACATACATGAGGAGGGGAGTTTATGCCTAATTCTCCAATAGCAGCATTGTAATCATAACCTATTCCAGATGTTTGATTAACAGCTTGCTTACTGTAGAACTCTTTAGCCTTCGAACAAGAATTGAAGAACCTTAGTCTCAAGACCGGTTATCTTGTCTTTGAGAATAGTTTCGAGTTGTCTATAACAGTCAACTCTATTCTGTAGAAAAGATACTTGTTCTTTTAACTTGTCTTGATTAATGTGCACTAGTCTTAATTCATTGACCTCTTTCTCAAGGTCTTTGATCTGCTGACTTAACAGTTCATTATCACGATGAGCACAATCTAAGAAACCTCCTAGATGATAAACTAATTTAGCATCAGTAAATTTTACCTCTTTTCTTGACGATGAAGCTTTTCCATCAATAGCCATAAGAGGAAGATTCTCATCTTCTTCATCTTCACTATCAGTATCATCCCAGCTTCTTCCATTTGCCAGGTAAGCCCTTTCAGAGTTACTCTTCTGATTTGAATCATAAGAGTTCTTCCTTACTTGCTTTGGCTTCCTACATTCTGTGGCAAAGTGTCCCAACTTATTGCAGTTATAGCATCTAATGGTGCTCCGATCAACCATCCCTGTTTTGTATCCACCACTACTGGTGTTAGAGGATGAAGATCCACCTGTCTGGAATCTGTTGTAGTTGGAGTTGTACTTGAACTTGGGATTTCTCTTGAATCTGACATTGGAGAATCTCTTGACAATTTGGGCCATTGACTCATCTTCCAATTGCTCCAGCTCTTCCAAGGAATAAAAATCATCACCGGATTGATTTGTAGTAGGAGGATCATATTCTGCTACTATCACATTTTCCTCAGCCTTGGAAAACTGTACCATTCTCTCCGACTGTTGAGATTGTTGTTGTTGTTGACCTTCAACTACAAGAGCAGTAGATGTGTTGTCCATTCTATCTTTCCCGTAGACTTCCTTTTGCTGAATCTGCTCCAACTCATAGGTTTTCAACACACCATAGAGTCTATCCAAAGAAATCTCACTCAGATCTCTAGCTTCTCTAATGGCAGTGATTCTATGTTCAAGATGAGTTGGCAGTGTTAAAAGGAACTTTTTGTTGACCTCCCTGATTGAATAATATTTCCCATTTATGTTTAGGTTGTTGATCAGCGCATTGTACCTCTCAAACACTTCAGTAATTCCTTCTCCTGGATTTGATTTAAAATGTTCATACTCAGAGGTTAGGATCTCCAACTTGTTCTCCCTAACTTCCTCTGTACCTTCATTAATCACCTCAATAGTTTCCCAGATGTGTTTGGAATTTTTACAGTTCATCACATGTCTGTTCATCAAGGGATTGAGGGAATCAACTAAAATTAACTGAAGGCTGGGATCCAAGGAGGCTTCTTCTTTTTCAGCAGGAGAAAAATCCTCAGGTTCTTTTGGATAGGTTCTAGCTTTTGTAATCACAACATCATCTACTATCACCTCTGGTTCAATGACCATTGGAGTTGTTGGACCCTTCTTTAACAAGTTCAGATATTTGGGATTTGCAACTTGTAAAAACAAGAGCATCTTCTTCTTCCACATGATATAATTTTCTTTATCAAATAGTGGAATTTTAACGGTTCCAACTTTTTGTGAAGTCATTATGAATTTTTGAATAAATAAAAATTCAAGGAGTTGAAAAATCACAAAAGTCTAGGATCTTGATTTGTTCGTTAATCAGAAGGCTCTGATACCAATTGTTAGGTCCCAATGTGTTTGTAGAAGGGGGGTTGAATACAAACCGTACCGAATAATCGAATTAAATGCGGAATAAAAATATGAAACAAAATTCAAGTTAAATAAGAATTTATTAAACTTGAAAGGTGTTACAACAACTGTATCGATTACAAGGAATTAATCTGAAATTAATTATCACAAATCTAGAATAAATTCGACATGAACTTTTTCTATTTTTGTAATAAAAAGATTCAAATGCTAAACGCAATTTGAGATTAAGTTCTAGGGATTTTGACCCGCTAGATAGTTACACAAGAACAAGATAAAGATTTCTAGTGGTTTGGATTTAACTTTAATTACTAGAAATTGTGATCTTGAAATATGCAGATGAAAATGGAATATTTCTAGGTGGCTGCTTCTGTGTTCTTGTTTAGAATGTATTCTGTTGGATGAATTAGCTTCTGCTGCTTCTGTTGTTTTATATTAAAACAACCCACTTGAATTTAATTGGCAAGACAATCCCAACAACTGGTATGACAATCGGTAGGACTATTGATTGTACTAGCAAGACAATCTGATTGAACTACAATGACTTTCGGTATGACAATCAGTTGAACTAGCAAGACAATCTCCTTCCCAGTAGAACTTTCGGTATGACTATTGAAATGACTTGGCATGACAATCGGTATGACAATCCAGATTGTCATGCTAGTTCATTTTCAATTGTCTTGCTGATTTAAGACTGTTTTTAATCCAATTAAACTTCTGAAAATTCTCAATATTAATTCTGAATTAATTAATCAATTAATTCAATTAATAAATAAATTAATCTTTGCACATATAATTTATTTTCTTAATTAAATTATATGACTTAATTAATTAATAGAGAATTAATACTAATCCTGAGTAGCAACCATTCTTCTGAAAATCTTCTGAAAATCACTGAGAATTATGAATCAATTCCACCACTTCAATGTTGACACTCGATGTACTGTCTGGTTCATGAGTGACTAACTTCCGTGACATTTCTTCATGTCTTGACGTTGACACTTTGATTTTCTTCAGATTAAATCCTTGTAATTCTTTGATACCCTGACGAGATCTCTGTCACTTGATTAAATCCACAACCTTGATTTATATCACTGAGGCTTGATCAATTTCTTGAACTTCTTCCAGTGAATTAATTCCTCAAGTCTGTAGATGAACCTTGTTTTTGAATCCTTTGACATATGTTACTTTGCGAGATCTCTTTGACGGTAGATCCACTATTTACTTATTACATTCTTATTTGAGTTGAGTTAAATCCTCGAATATACAAATAGGCTATGACATATGCCTTACAATAGTAAATGAGAAGCATGATGCTTGTGTGTTTAGAGTTTGGATTGGATTTGTAGTGATTTGGATGTTGAAATCTTGTTTATAGTTAATGAAACTTAAGTATAGCTAGTAGTTCATGTGTGGGGTTGTATAAATTGGAAAATCTTGAGGGTTGGGGACTGATGTAGTAAGGTTTGGATGAGAGTTGGTTGTATTGTTGGTTGTGAGTTGAATGGTGGTTGTTTGGAGTGGTTTAAAAATTGGAAATCGCGTAAACATAAACGTCATAATGCCCGATTTTCCTTAACTGTTCTGTTCTTAACTTTAGGACCCGTGAACTCATTAAAAGATTTTAACCTTTTCCATGTTTAGATAGTTCATGTTACGAGCTTCGTTTTGATATGTGGTTCGCTTGAATCGATGTACGGTTTAGGAGAAATGACCGTTTTAAGTAACGGCATTTCGCGAACGAACCTTTACCCCTCGCCTTACTTTGAAACCTTGGTTAAGGCCCTTAAATGACTAACTGGAGTATGAAACATTTATGTAAAGTGTATTAGGCAGTTGGTAAGGTGCTCGCGAAAGAATCGCCTTAAAACTCTTAATGGTTAATTTATTAAAAATGGTGGAGCCGAGGGTACTCGAATGACTTATGTGATTCGTTAAGCGTATAAGTTACCATAAGTGAACGTTAGGGTTCAATTGGTTAAAGTCTAGTTTCTTAAGCGACCGGGGTTTAATTCCGACTTATGTTGTTGTTCATAGGTTATCGGACCCACTCTAAGCTTAAGTCTACCACGGAACACTCAGGCAAGTTTTCTACCCGTTATACTGTTGTTGTGATGTATACATATGTATATGCATTATCTTGTGATAGATGCATGGTGGTTAATTAGCAAATCTTGCGATATATTGGAGCATGTGATATGGTATATATGCATGTCTGTTTCGTAATCTTGATACATATTGTTGATTCAATTGCTTATAAGTTGCATAATACATATGCTAGAGATAAGCAGTAGTTGCGTATACCCTTAGTATAGGGGACCCAAAGGTGAACATTTTCTAAAACTGGGAGTCGATGTTCCCGAGTATAATATATATATTTATATATATATTGATATAGTTTTCAAAACTATTAATCGAATAAGGTTTATTCGATAACTTTATTTTATTTAATGAATATTATTTTGAATATTCATTCGAGGACTTATGACTCCGCTTATTTTATTTAATGAATATTATTTTGAATATTCATTCGAGGACTTATGCCTCCGTTTATTTTATTTAATGAATATTATTATTTGAATATTCATTCGAGGACTTATGACTCTGATTATTTACTAATTAATATTCTTTATTTTATTAAAGAATAATGTGTCGATAATCAAACTCACTTTTGATTATTCAAATAAAGATAGTACTTTCGTATAAGTATATCTTTGGTTATTTAATATTCATTTCAAGTATAAGTTTTAAAAATTCTACTTCAATTATTTTTATAAAGATTATTCTTTATGGGAATATTATTTAAATAATAATATTCAGATATTTTCTAATATATTGGGACTGATTTATTTTATTAAATCAGCATCACTCCAAACATTCTTAAAAATGTTTTCGTGTCTTCAAAATGATTTTAAAGGTTAGGGCGGATCCCAAAACTCATTTTTATATTTAAGATCCTCCTTTCGAAGGGGATTTAAATACTCGCTCAAAACCTGAGGGATCCGGCTCTGTGGTGTATTTTATATTCGCAACAAGGTTGCTATTTTGATAAAAGAGTTTTTGATTACTTACCTAACACTCGGGAAGTAAAATTCTTGGAACAAGTTAATCCATTAACAGGCATCGCCTGGGAAATATCGGTGAGTTTTCCTTTCCAACTAGATAAGACTTCTTGGTGGAGCCGTATCAACAAGTTTCTACTTGGGGAAATGGGGGACGAGCTTTACGTTTCAGAGTCATGGATTTCATCTGAACTAGGAGTGGCGCCGGCTCAGCCTTATTATATTGGCCCAAATGGCCTGGAAGTTCCGCTAAGACGGTCCAATCCTTAGGAATCCAGTGTTCGGTTGACAAGTAAATCCGACAGGTTCTCCTCTACATGTAGAAAATGGTGGGGTTGCACTACTGCGACTGATCATCGTAAGTGGTCTTCCTGGCGCGGCAAACTCCCGTAATGAGTTCATCATCCAGTTGGATATTTCTGCAACACTACCCGGAGCATTTCGGTCGAAAGGCTACGAATGGGTGGTTGCCGAAGAATTGACAGGGTTAAGCAATTATAATGGTGTTTCCATCAAATGAAGTATCTCGTAACTTTATTTCAGTCAATAATATTTCAAGGATTGAATCTATTCAAGTCTTATCTTGTAGTCTCATCTATATGATGAACTTTTGAAACTGATTATAACTTGAACGGTGGTATTTCAATTAGTATTTGGGAAAGATATAAGTATATTGGGGTATCTTGTTACTTCCTCTTTTCAACTTATATCTGGTTATTGATTATCTTATGCATGACAAAGATTTTCAGAAAAACGTTGAGACAAGGTTAGATATATGAGATCACCTTGCAACGATATTTTATAAAGTTATAAACTGGAACTCTGTGTATATTATACATGTTAGAGGATTTCAAAGATTTGAGAAGTATATATATATATACTGAATATTTTGCGACTTCGTCGCATTAAAATAACAAACTTGGTTCATTTCTTCTTGACCAAGACTTTCATGAGTACTATGAGAATGCTCATATATTGTTAATTATTATACATATTATTTCGGTGGGCTTGTTGCTCACCCTTGCTTTCTTCTTTCATCACACAACATCAGGTAGACAAGATGAACGGGACCAAGCTCCCAATTCGCGAGCGGATAGAAAATGTTCCACAGTTTCCTATAGGCGTTGATGTCGCTGTAGCTGAGGTAGAAACTACCAATAGGCTAGACTTTCAACTTTTGATGTACCAGACTTATGTATCTTTATCAATTGTAATAATGGCAAAGAAATGTAAATTTATTCAGAAACCCTTTTAAGGTGTAATGGCATATAATTTTGAAATTAAATGACTCGTGTTATTTTTAGATATTCATCTCTGAGACTATAACTTGTGGTGTGTGTGTTTATTGTGGGGTCGCAGTACAGAGTAGTTGATTGTTTATTAAGATTGGGTGTCATTAAGGGAAGTGGAACTCGTGACAACCCGGATCCCCGACCCCGGATTTGGGGGTGTTACATAAATGGTATCAGAGCTAAGCGTTATAAACCTCAGAGATGATGTGACGTTAAAATAATAAGTTCACTAAGATAATAAGGACTCTTGCCAAGTTAATAGTCGGACTACCTAATGTAGTACTCACAGTTAAAACCCTTATGGGAACCCTTATAAATATCGTGATAGAAGCATAGTTCATTATCGTATATAGTAGCGGGACTCCAAACCTTGAGGTTGAGAAGCAACAGCGCGATGATGTTTTATTACTGATTGGGGATCAGATTGTGGATCCAATGGAACACCCTAATGAGGGACCGGATGATATTCATATTGAGGATGTAGCGGTTGAGGATGTTGTCCCAGAAGGGATTGTTGTTGAGAAGGATCTCGTGGAGGATCCTAACAAGACTGAAGAGATGACCGCTGAGGAATTGATAACCATGGTTAGGGCGACTACCAGAGGAAGGATTGGCCGATCACTACCGGAGGTTCGTTCAAGTTTGTAAAGATAGTAGCCCCTTTAACGTGGTTTACTCGTAAGACTGAGAAGTTCGAATGGATAGAAAAATACGAGATCAGCTTTTAAGAACTGAAGCAAAGATTGGTGACGGCCCCTATGATGGCGTTGTCAGATGGAAAAGGAGATTTTGTGATGTGTAGTGACATTTCACATAAGGAATTAGGCTGTTTCTTACACAGCACAACAAGGTAATCGCATACGCGTCAAGACAAGGGAATATAAAATTCGATATCCCCACCCATGAGCTTGGGCTCGTGGCAATAGTTTTTCCCTAAAGATTGGAGGCACTACTTGTATGGAGAGAAGTGCAAGATTTACACAAACCATAGGAGCTCTAGTACATTTTTACGTAGAAAGAGCTCAACATACGCCAGAGGAGGCGGTTAGAGCTAATCAAGAATTATGATTGGGAGATTCTTTATCATTCAGGGAAAGCCAATGTGGTGGCTGATGCCCTTAGTAAAAAGGAGAGACTCAAGATGATAATGTCTTTGGGAGAGTTTATAAGAGATTTTGAGAAAATGGAAATAGAAGTGAAGGTAACTAGAGCTGGTACCGAAAAGCTGTTTGAGATTGCAATACATCCCGAATTATTGGAAAAGAACATATTGTTCCAGAAAAAGTGATGAATGAAGGCAGAGAGCCAACAAATAGATAAAAGATTAATACCTAGAAAGATGATGAGGGAATAATGAGGTATCCCTACAGGATTTGGGTTCCAAATGTTCAAGAGCTTAAAGATGAGATCTTAGATGAAAGCTAGTTTGAGGAATAAGATTTAGAGCAAACCCTGAACGTGATAGTCAGGGAGGTCGCCATCAAGATAGAAGGAACCCATAACATAATGAAGTGGAAAATGAGGATTTAAAACATGTAGGACGACCCCGATTATGGGCAGGAGGAGGGAATGTTCAGATTAAGGAAATATAAGTTGAGTAAGGAAAGGAGACCTGAGACGGTACTCCTATACGATAATTAATGGACCTTTCTAGACAGAACTTAGACTATTATCCCCAACCACCACCCTGAGGAAACAATGCGGTGAAAAATTCTTTCAGGACCTTTAAGTCGCTAAGCTCTCAGAGTTCCAAGGAACAAACTGACCCAGTCGAGGCAAGAGCCTGGCTAAAGGAAATATAGGAATTATTTGAGATTCTAAATGATTGACGAATCACAAAAGACTATTTTTGTCACTTACCCTCCTAAGAGAGAGGCCACCCGCTGGTGAAAGGCCAAGGAAGGCACGGAGCAAGAGATTATAATAAACTGATTTAAGTTCTGTCAATTGTTTTCAGGAAAGTACTTCCCAAGGTTATGGCGGTAGTGTAAAAGCTTTAGAGGCAGAAAAAAGGCAGACGAGTATGATGAATTATGAATCTAAGTTATAAAAGTTGTCAAGATTCGTTCTGAGGACACGAATACAGAATGACGGGATGTTTGAAATCAATGCTTATGTTGTGTTGGTTTATGAAATAATGATAAGAGAAAGGAAAATAAAAAGAAACTGAAGTGGAAAGGAATATAAAGGCAATAGAGTTTGAAAAATGATAAGGGAGTTGGGCATGAGGAGACCCTAAAGACTCGTAGCAATAGAAATAGAAAAGTATGTAATCGTCAGGATGAGGGTAATTCACCATGAGTTAAAGTTGATGGTTGAAGGCATAAGAGATACATATAGTTTATCCCCTGTAAGTTGGGAGGATTCGAGGAAACCTTGAGATAGTTTGAAGGATAAATAATGAGACGCAGATAGACTGAGGAGACAAGAAAGTAAGAAATTAGTAAAATTGAATGAAGGAAGTGACCTTCAAGAATGTGAAGTGTAAGACCGGGGGCATGATACCCAGAAAGGGAGACGCCGGGTATGAAAGATATCCCAACATTGAGATGACTGTTGAGATAAACAACAAAAGTAAATGAGGAATTATTAAGAAGAAGTTCACGTTGAACATGACCAATATCTTCCAGAACATCCCTGTTGTCATTACCAAATTAGGAAAG
Source organism: Apium graveolens (assembly GCF_009905375.1). NCBI lineage: Eukaryota > Viridiplantae > Streptophyta > Magnoliopsida > Apiales > Apiaceae > Apium > Apium graveolens. Next base: position 111,250,139 of record NC_133653.1, read on the forward strand.
AAAAGCGGGTAACCTTTGTTATCATTTGAAGGCCATAAGGGTTGACCTCAGTTTGAATAAGGATGCTATTGTGAAATTGGTATAGACTATTGAGGTGGGAATGATTGAATAAGATAATCTATCAAAGATATATGACTTGATTTATCCATGTAAGGATGCAAGTACCTTTTTAAAAGGTGGAATTAAGGACATAACCTCAATAGCTTGAGATGAACCATGGGGGATGCATAAAGGATGGCATTTCACCCTTAATAGGGACATTATGAGTTTGGGTAGTATGGAACGAAGGACTGAGGTAACAACAACCTTTAAATATCAGTAGAGAAATTTTTCAGAAGTACATAGACAATGGTTCTAGTATTAGTAAATGGTATTTTGATATACCCTGTATCTAGGGAATACAGGAGGAACGATTCAAGGATAACCTTAGAGGTTTTACAAGGAAAAAGGTAATATTCAAAGTTCTCAAGAATAGAAATTTTGATAAAGGAAATGTGACGTAATTATAATAATGCCAGGTGGGCACGTGTTGAACCATAAGAAAGTATAGATCGATCCAATGAGGGTCGAGATTGGTGAAAACAAGAAGGACCCAAGATAAGAGACGTCCTAAGTATGATCGAGAGTCAGTCGTGGCAATGTTCACATCTAAAGACTAAGGCAATGACTTATGGAAAAATGGTGATTTTTTTCTCACCGGGACTTAAGAGAAGCATTTTCACATAAGCAGTGATTGGAAATGAGGTAGAAAATTTAGTTGAAGGACATTTAAAAGACATTGATTGTAAGGAAATTTTACTATCATGAAAGGCCAAAGAGGTGGCCGACACTTTAAATGTAAGAGGATAATTATAGGCGCTCGTGCCAGAGGAATATAGTGATGATGGTTGAAGCCGTGAAGGTTGTATTATGGTTTAGAAGATTGACATTCCTTCTGATGATTGTGCGATACTCAATCGTAATAGTAGTTTGGTAAAGATTTAATTCATGTAATTGTTGTGAGCGGACTATCTATCTTAGAAGGTCCTATCTTGAGAATAAGTCAGGACCATGTTTTAAAAAGGACGAAATGAATCTTTGAGCTTCATGTATCCAAATATAGACATATGATTAAGAATGCTATTAACCTGCTATCGTTGCTTTTATTGAAACTCTTCTGTAATTTTATCAGCTTTATGGCATATGTACGCCAAGTTCAGGAGTGTTCTTCATGAATCATGGAATGGCGATTATGTTTCCTCTCTCGATGATTTCAGTACGGCAGGAACGGACTCCGTATGGTTAGCTATTAAGACTTCATAAAAATGAATGACTACAGTAGGTCAACGGTGGACCATAGTAATGCAGGAATGATTCTACGAGTAATGAGTTGATTACTTACAATCGTGGGAGTTGTATTGGAATGGATGTTGAGATTGAGTACCACTAATCGGGTCGTGGTGGTGTATAAGTTATCATTGATAGATTAATTAAGTAGATTATCTACCTATTGAATACTTATTCCTTCTTATCAATAGAGAGTCGTATTACTATACGAGGAAGGTTGCGGTGCAAGCATAGAATTCTAGTAACGATGATGTCTAGAATGAGATCCCAGATTCGATTTTTGATGTCGAGGAAGTTTCAAAGGTGATTGTGTATACGCTCGAGGAAGAGCATGGGTCCATAGAATGATGGACGGAATAGCAAAAATATTTAAGCATGTGAAATGCGATGCTATAATACTTGAAGTTGATATATATACATATATGTTTTGTTCTCCTATGATAAACCTCTATAGTTCAGAGATATGTTTTGTTCTCCTATGATAAACCTCTATAGTTCAGAGGTAGATTCCAAGCCAGATATTTTGTGGCAGTATATTTTTTTTATATATACAATTCTCTTCAATTCGTTCTTTTCTCTCATTTTCATTTCATGTAAGCTGAGAAGAACAACCCTTCCAGAAGGGGAGGTATTGCCGAATGACTATCTATCTGTGTGATAGAAGCCTAGTAGGATACCACATGTTGTTTAATTGCTTGTCAAGTACTAAAGGCTGGCCACCTTCTGTACTAACTATGCAATATAACAAGTGTTCATGATCATAGTGATCTCTCAATAAATTCTTTTACTTTTATATGAAGGACTAAGCTTTCGATGATATAAGCAGCTAGAAAGGAGTAGTATCAGTGTAGTGGTATTCCGAATCTAACGCGTTCGTGATGCTAAGGTTGACGCGGTTATTAAAAGGTTATAGAACGCTAACGAGCAAAAGTATAGCCAGAATAGTATTATGTACGGAAGATAGTAACGCTTATGAACTAAAAAAGAATGGGTATTGAGAAGCAAAAGCTATAATGCTAGAAGCTATGATGAAATTTTGTGCAATAGACTTGAAAGAATTTGGAATGATCACTTAACGCAGATTGAGTTTTCTTACGATAATAGATCGTATATCAGTATCGAGATATCGCCTTATGAGATCTTTGAGGGAAGACAATGTCGATCTCCCTTATGTTAGGATGAAGATTGTAGACCGCAAGATGCTCGGACCCGCAGTAGTCCAAAGGATCAAGGATATAATAGATCTAATCAGAGGATGGCTGGTAGTAACCCAAGATGGACATAAGAAGTATGTTGATTTGACATGAAAGGACAAAGAATAGGAAGTAGGGGACCTAGTGCTATTATAGGTATTCCCTTGGAAAGGATGGATGAGGTTCGGAAAGAAAGGAAAGCTAAGCCCACGAATTGTTGGACCCTTGGATATATTAAGACGTATTGGGAAGTTAGCATATGAGTTATCCCTACCCCCGAACATGTAGCAAGTTCATAACGTGTTCCACGTATCAATGTTAAGGAAGTATAATTCGGATGCCAGATAAATAGGGGCATATGAGCGCATAGGCATGCAACCAGACGTAACCTATATGGAGCAACCAAAAAGGGTTATAGATCGAAAAGGAACAAGTGCTTTGGAGAAGGGTTATCAAACTAGACAGAGTTTGGTGGTAGAACCACAATGTGGGAAAATTGACTTGAGAGTTAGAAAGTGCAATGCTAAGAAAGTATCCCTATTCATTTTCTATTTGATTCCGGGACGGAATCCTTTTAAGGAGGGGAGACTGTAATAACCCCAATTTTTTGAATCTTTGAAATACTGATGAATAGTGATTTTGCTGATTATGCTGATTAAGAAAATTTTTCATGCCACACTATGTAAGAGTTCTTTTATTAATATTCTGAGGTCTTATTAGTACTCTATATGGTATATAAGTGTATGTAAAGATCGTCAGAATCCAAATCCGAACACTTTGATTTTTCCCGAAAATCCACCAGATACTGAAAGAATTGAGTATAAGGTAACATGATTAAAAGAATTTAAATTCAAGGATTATAAGAGAGGATCATAAAAGGAATATAAATTATTAAGAAGGGTTTAGGGGAACCCAAGTAATAAGATCCCGGGTATGATCTCTCAAACGATAAACGAGAACGAAAGTTAAGCGAACCGTAAAACAAATAAGCGACCAAGAGACAAGCTTGTACAAGAAGCCAAGGATTGTGACATCATCAAACCACAAGGAAGAGACATGTGGCAAGTGGATGACATAGGCATGGTGACATAAGCATGACAAATGGAGGGATTGCTTGGTTGATTTTAAGCCATTCATTTTTACCATGGTAAAAGGATAATTAACAAAACAAAACAAAGCAACCAAGCCAAAACAAATCAAAAACACAAAATACAAGTTGACTTTCATTTCCTTCAAAAAGCTCTCGGCCAAAACCAGAGCAGCAACTTCAAACTACCATATCTCCTTCAATACTCACTCAAATAGTATGTTCTATAGCTTTTTGGAAAGGTATTGAGATGGCCTACAACTCTTGTTCACAAGTCTCGTCCAAATAAGCATGGTAAGACCCTAGTTTTGACAGTTCTTTAAATCTGACTTTTAGAAACTTCAAAACCTAACTTTGTGTTCTTGATTTCTTTGGAAAGATCAAGCTTATAGGAGGCTCCCTAAGACTTCCTAGCTACTCTAATCACTCCAAGGAAGGTATAACACCTCCAAACCCTAACTTTACTTTGAGTATTATAATGGTTTTGATGGTTATAGTAAATGAGAAGCATGATGCTTGTGTGTTTAGAGTTTGGATTGGATTTGTAGTGATTTGGATGTTGAAATCTTGTTTATAGTTAATGAAACATAAGTATAGATAGTAGTTCATGTGTGGGGTTGTATAAATTGGAAAATCTTGAGGTTTGGGGACTGATGTAGTAAGGTTTGGATGAGGGTTGGTTGTATTGTTGGTTGTGAGTTGAATGGTGGTTGTTTGGAGTGGTTTAAAAATTGGAAATCGCGTAAACATAAACGTCATAATGCCCGATTTTCCTTAACTATTCTTTTCTTAACTTTAGGTCCCGTGAACTCACTGAAAGATTCTAACCTTGTTTATATAGTTCGTGCTACGAGCTTCGTTTTGATATGTGGTTCGCTTGGATCCGATGTACGGTTTAGGAGAAACGACCGTTTTAAGTAACGGCGTTTCGAGAACGAACCATTACCCCCTCCTTACTTTGAAACCTTGGTTAAGGCCCTTAAATGACTAATTGGAGTATGAAACATTTATGTAAAGTGTATTAGGCAGTTGGTAAGGTGCTCGCGAAAGAATCGCCTTAAAATTCTTAATGGTTAATTTATTAAAAATGGTGGAGCCGAGGGTACTCGAATGACTTATGTGATTCGTTAAGCGTATAAGTTACCATAACTGAACGTTAGGGTTCAATTGGTTAAAGTCTAGTTTCTTAAGCGACCGGGGTTTAATTCTGACTTATGTTATTGTTCATAGGTTATCGGACCCAGTCTAAACTCAAGTCTACCCCGGAACACTCAGGCAAGTTTTCTACCCGTTATACTGTTGTTGTGATGTATACATATGTATATGCATTATCTTGTGATAGATGCATGGTGGTTAATTAGCAAATATTACGATATATTGGAGCATGTGATATGATATATATGCATGTCTGTTTCGTAATCTTGATATATACTGTTGATTCAATTGCTTATAAGTTGCATAATACTTATGCTAGAGATAAGCAGTAGTTGCGTATACCCTTAGTATAGGGGACCCAAAGGTGAACATTTTCTAAAACCGGGAGTCGATGTTCTCGCGTATAATATATATATTTATATATATATATATTGATATAGTTTTCAAAACTATTAATCAAATAAGGTTTATTCGATAACTTTATTTTATTTATTGAATATTATTTTGAATATTCATTCGAGGACTTATGACTCCATTTATTTTATTTAATGAATATTATTTTGAATATTCATTCGAGGACTTATGACTCCGTTTATTTTATTTAATGAATATTATTATTTGAATATTCATTCGAGGACTTATGACTCCGATTATTTACTAATTAATATTCTTTATTTTATTAAAGAATAATGTGTCGATAATCAAACTCACTTTTGATTATTCTAATAAAGATAGTACTTTCGTATAAGTATATCTTTGGTTATTTAATATTCATTTCAAGTATAAGTTTTAAAAATTCTACTTCAATTATTTTTATAAAGATTATTCTTTATGGGAATAATATTTAAATAATAATATTCAGATATTTTCTAATATATTGGGACTGATTTATTTTATTAAATCAGCATCACTCCAAACATTCTTAAAAATGTTTTCGAGTCTTCAAAATGATTTTAAAGGTTAGGGCGGATCCCAAAACTCATTTTTATATTTAAGATCCTCCTTTCGAAGGGGATTTAAATACTCGCTCAAAACCTGAGGGATCCGGCTCTATGGTGTATTTTATATTCGCAACAAGGTTGCTATTTTGATAAAAGAGTTTTTGATTACTAACCCAAGACTCGGGAAGTAAAATTCTTGGAACAAGTTAATCCATTAACAGGCATCGCCTGGGAAATATCGGTGAGTTTTCCTTTCCAACTAGATACGACTTCTTGGTGGAGCCGTATCAACAAGTTTTTACTTGGGGAAAGGGGGGACGGGCTTTATGTTTCAGAGTCATGGATTTTATCTGAACTAGGAGTGGCGTAAGTGGTCGAGTGGCGCCGGCCCAGCCTTATTATATTGGCCCAAATGGCCTGGAAGTTCCGCTAAGACGGTCCATTCCTTAGGAGTCCAGTGTTCGGTTGACAAGTATATCCGACAGGTTCTCCTCTTCATATAGAAAATGGTGGGGTTGCACTACTGCGACTGATCATCGTAAGTGGTCTTCCTGGCGCGGCAAACTCCCGTAATGAGTTCATCCAGTTGGATATTTCTGCAACACTACTAGGAGCATTTCGGTCGAAAGGCTACGAATGGGTGGTTGCCGAAGCATTAATAGGGTTAAGCAATTATAATGGTGTTTCCATCAAATGAAGTATCTCGTAACTTTATTTCATTCAATAATATTTCAAGGATTGAATCTATTCAAGTCTTATCTTGTAGTCTCATCTATATGATGAACTTTTGAAACTGATTATAACTTGAACGGTGGTAGTTCAAGTAGTATTTGGGAAAGATATAAGTATATTGGGGTATCTTGTTACTTCATCTTTTCAACTTATATCTGGTTATTGATTATCTTATGCATGACAAAGATTTTCAGAAAAATGTTGAGATAAGGTTAGATATATGAGATCACCTTGCAACGATATTTTATACAGTTATAAACTGGAACTCTGTGTATATTATACATGTCAGAGGATTTCAAAGATTTGAGAAGTATATATATATACTGAATATTTTGTGACTTCGTCGCATTAAAATAACAAACTTGGTTCATTTCTTCTTGACCAAGACTTTCATGAGTATTATGAGAATGCTCATATATTGTTAATTATTATACATATTATTTCGGTGGGCTTGTTGCTCACCCTTGCTTTCATCTTTTATCACACGACATCAGATAGACTAGATGAACAGGACCAAGCTCCCAATTCGCGAGCGGATAGGAAACGTTCAGCAGTTTCCTATAGGCGTTGATGTCACTGTAGCTGAGGTGGGAACTACCAATAGGCTAGGCTTTCAACTTTTGATGTACCAGACTTATGTATCTTTATCAATTGTAATAATGGCAAAGAAATGTAAATTTATTCAGAAACCCTTTTAAGGTGTAATGGCATATAATTTTGAAATAAAATGACTCGTGTTATTTTTGGATATTCATCTCTGAGACTATAACTTGTGGTGTGTGTGTTTATTGTGGGGTCGCAGTACAGAGTAGTTGATTGTTTATTAAGATTGGGTGTCATTAAGGGAAGTGGAACTCGTGACAACCCGGATCCCTGACCCCGGATTCGGGGGTGTTACACAAGATTTGGTCAAGTCAAAAAGATCATCACTATAAGATTGGAGGCTACCTTTCCTAATACAATAATGTTTGATATCAATAGACAGCTTAGGAAAAACTCTGATCTAGTCAACAAAGTGGACTCTTTGGACACCAGGCTCAAGACCCTGGAAACCTCAATCACTCAAATACACCTCCATCAAGCTCAACAAACACTGCTTCCTCAAAAGTTGGTGGCTGCACAAACCTCTACCCCTGCTCAAAATGATGTTAATAAAAAGGGGGAGACAAACTATATCATTCTAGTTAGTCAGGGAGAGTCAACCAGTGAGCGGGAGAAAGTGCACAATATACAAGTCAGCAAGTGTTAGGGCGAAAACATGCACTAATATTCACGCAAGTATACGCGTTCGCAAGTAATATAGAATACTTTCTAGTTCGTTCCCTCAGAGACTCAGACTAAATTATTGTCTAATTAAACTCACTCACCAATGTATGATTACTTCTCAATGTTAAGATAATAACACTTAAAATTGTTGATTAAATATTACTATAATTAACTACTTAGTTAACCACTTAACTAACACTTCAAATTATCAATAATAAAACACTCATGAGATCACAACTTCATTATTACTTCCTTCTATAACCATTGTTATTACATTTAGCATGTGACAGTGATGACATTAATCGAATAATACGAAACTGATAAAAGCCAACTTTCATTGTACTAATACCATTCTACCAAGCATCCACAACTAAGATAGAAGTTGAATAGTCATCAATTATGTTGAGTTCCTATATGTCTACAGAAATTGACAACACAACGATTTAAGCACAAGTTATTCCTTTTGATTACATAGGGCAAATAAAACTGTTAGAGTTACCCACTAATCATGCACAATGTACATGAACCTATGCTAGCATGGTAAGTTCTAAATCTCAAGATCCACCGTCGCTTCACAAGAGATCAACACCCTATCTTATATGTTCGCGACGCACATAAGACGAATACGCACAACCAATACTAGATATCATGCAATCATCACACACTAAAGTATTAAACAATTAACTAAAGAATTCCATAATAAATCCGTTGTAACCCCATGATCACGATTAGCCCATAACAGAACTCATCGCCATCATGGGTTCATATGAAATCATGATAAACAAACACAAGAAAATAATAACTAAACTAATTATATTAAAACAGAGTACGTCACAAGAGTAAATAAGTCAAAGCAAGAAAACTAGCATCCAACGTTACAACGAAACAAGAATCACAAGAATATATGCTTCCTCTTCGTTGCGGTGTGCTAAATCGGTCTTCTTCCTTATCTCCTTCGCTCCTTGCGTAAATCACAATCTAAAACATAATCTCCTTAATACTCTCTATGAAAACGTCTCAAATCTACCTATATAATAGTCCCATAAAACTCAGATTACATAGAAGTTGGAAGCCACACAGAAGTAGAAGTCTAAAATAATTCAACTTTTTTTCCCCGACCCTGCGCGGCCGCTCAGCATTTCTGCGCGGGCGCGCAGGTTACTGCGCGGCCGCTCAGTATTGCTGCGCGGGCGCGCAGGACCCTACTGGAAAAATTCTAAGCTTGCTCCGTTTCTTCGCCGTAATCTGCCCATTCCTTTCCTCTCGCAATGGTGAACACATGCCAAGGCTTATTCTTGATGATTCCTCCCCCAAAATGCAACTAATACCCTGAAATGCATAAACACTAGAAAAACGCATTAAATACACAAAATACTTGATTTCAAGACACCAATTTAAGCCATTTTAAGACGTTCTAAGTGGTATAAAATGCCACTTATCACACCCCCAAACTTAAATCGATGCTTGTCCTCAAGCGTCACAGACTCAAAACAAATAAAAATATGCATGAATGCAATCTATATGAAAATGCAACGATCCCCCTTACTACAATTATCCAACCAAATTGTCACATCTCAACGAATGCAGTTAGACATATAAAGATCAATAAACTCATGCAACCGGACAAACAGCCAGAAATGTGGTGTGTGCAAATGCTTAACAGATATGCTTCGGAACTAGACCAATTACTATGACTAGACTATCCTCAAGGCAACCCTACGATTATACAAAGAATAAAAATTCTAGGCACAAAGTGATATACAACACTACAAGAACTCTGGAGCTTACTACGGAATTGTGCTTTTTATTTACAACTCAAATGCTTATTTGACCGTGCAATGAGTGAGGTCCACAAAAGACTTATACAATGGTATCCATGTAACGAGCGTTAGGTTAGCGGATCCCAGACTCTAAAAGCCTTAGGTCACTAGGCACAAAGTCCCCTAAGAACTTAATAACTCGAATACCAAAGAGCCCACTCTTGATCAATTATGCAAATTTTTTTTTTTTTTCATAACTTCTGAGCAAGTGCGTTTCGCTCCATCTTACTCAACCCTAGACTACTCGCAACATAAGCGAGCCGGCTACTAGCCATTTGACGCCTAGCCACAACTAGCAACAACTTCCATATTTTTTTCTCCAAAACAATTTTTCTTTTTCATGTTTTTATCACTAAGAACCTATAATCGAATTCTAAGCATAATAAATAGATTGACCTTGAAAACAACCAAATCATAACAACAATCTAGCCTTTACGCATTCTTTAAGACTCAGTGGATTTACATTTGTTTCTAGCATGCATATCAACCTACACAACTTAATATCACTTTAATGCTATCACTACACTCGCATCAATCTCACAATTCAGTCGATAAATCATTACAAAAGGGATCATAGTAAATGCATGAGCTACATGACATTCATAAAAAAAACTATATGGCATAAATTATGCAACTATATGAACTAACTATCATGAATATGCAACTAAATGACACACATACAATATTCCTTTAACTACCACCCCCAAACTAAAAATCTTCACTGTCCTCAGTGAAAGTAGTAGAAAGGAACACAGGGTATACCTACTCGGAGTCATCATCATCACCCTCAGCGGGTGGAGTATCAGGTGGCGGGTATGCAGAGTCCTCACCAAAAACTGGCCACTGGATATCAGCTCCAAGGCCTCAAAAAGCAGTCCCTAACGCAAGGGTGAGCTCCTGAGCAAACCTACTCTGCGTCTCATACATGGCATCCATCCGTCGTGAAAGCCTCCTATACTGGGCATCACCCATCCCAGCACCCTCCTGAGCTCTCGACGAACCAGCCTCACCACGCCCTGGCCTAGCCATAGTAGCACCTCATGCTGGACGCCCTCCTGGAAGACGATAACCCAGCCCATGCTCCTCAGGCTCACCACCGGTCCACTCCTGCATCCCATTCAGAGTGCCAGAATCTATCGGAGCTGCTGGCAACTGCAACTGCTCATGAGCCGGCCAGTTCACTCCCACTGCTCGGCATAGCTTCGTAACCGTGGATGCATAAGGGATGTTCATATGCTTTGCTCCCCTCAAAAACTTCAGAATTCCTTGGTAGATAAACTCACCAAGGTCCACATAGTATTCCTCATTCAGAATTCCCCACAACAGCTGTGCTCTCTCAACTGTGACCTCGTGTGCATGTGAAGAAGGCAAAATATTAGCACATATAAATGCATTCCATGCACGGGCATACCTGTTCATGGTGATCGCCGGAAAGTGACGATACTCATTATTGGCTGGACTGCGGTTCCAAACTGTGCCCGGTCGACAGAGAGTCATACAAATCAAATCCAAGTCAAAATCCTCAGCAGTCTTTTCATTCCAGTTCTCCTCCTCGGGCTTCCTCTCTCACTGTCCAATCACACGGCGAATCGCCGTAGGATGATAATCAACCGTCAGCCCACGGACTACAGAAAACCCATTCTTTTCAGCCTTCGCGTTCGCGTAGAACTCGCGAACAACGCTCATCGGTACTGCTTCGGGTGACTCACAAAAAGCTATCCACCCCTTCTCTGCAATCATGGGCAACAACTCACCATCCCTCCCTGATGGTAAAAACCCCCTCTCCTTCAGAATCGGCTTCCCCAACAGCCTAGTGTACTCCTCCTCCGTAGCTCTGTCAGTTAACCGAGGCCTTGCAGCAGTGCCCCTCGAAGAATCAGCAGTAGGAACTGTGCTGCTGCTGTCAATAGTGCGTGCTCTCTTGGGTGCCATTGATTCGTGAATAGCAGTGTGTAAGAACTGATTTTTGATGTTTGTGAGAGGGTTTAAGTGTAGGAAGTTTTGTGGGAGATATGTAGGATAGGTGTATGTATATATAGGGTGTGGATTAGATTAGTGTTTGGGAAGTAAGGGATAAAATCATGGGGTAGTGGGAACAATTCGTGGGTTTATGGGCTAAACTTTTTTTGTGTTTTTATTTTTTTTTATTTTTTTTTATTTTTTTTTTCTGAACTGCAAAAAAATTTTCTGGAACTCGACCCCTACGCGGCCGCTCAGCATTTCTGCGCTGGCGCGCAGCAAGCTGCGCGGCCGCTCAGCCTAGCTGCGCGGGCGCGCAGAGGGTCTCTGGAATTTTTTTTTTCAGCCCCTGTTTTCTGATTTTTTTGTGTTTTTGGATAGGTTATTAACTTCTAAGGGTTCCTGTAACAACAATTCATGGGTTGCCTCCCACGCAGCGCTTCTTTTTCGTCATTAGCTTGACGTTCCGTACCTTTCTCAAGTAGTCAACAAAATGGCACTAACCACCTCTCGGTTTGCCATGTCCCCATAGTAGTGCTTCAACCGCTGACCGTTAACCTTGAATGCTTGGTCCGAATCATTCTCAAAAATTTCCACCGCTCCATGTGGAAACACAGTTTTGACAATAAAAGGTCCAGACCATCTTGATTTCAACTTCCCAGGAAAAAGTCGGAGCCGAGAGTTGAACAAAAGAACTTGTTGCCCTGGCACAAATAACTTAGGATGTAGCTTCCTATCGTGCCACCTCTTCACCTTTTCCTTATACATTTTGTTATTCTCGTACGCTTGAAGTCGAAATTCATCAAGTTCATTAAGCTGAAGCATTCTTTTCTTACCAGCTGCATCTAAATCCAGGTTCAATTTCTTCAATGCCCAGTAGGCCTTATGCTCAAGCTCCGCTGGTAGATGACATCCCTTACCGTATACCAACTGAAATGGTGACATCCCTAGTGGAGTTTTGTATGCTGTTCTGTAAGCCCAAACAGCTTCATCGAGCTTTAAAGACCAATCCTTCCTTGACGGACAAACAACCTTCTCTAGAATGCGCTTTATCTCTCTGTTAGACACTTCCGCTTGACCATTTGTTTGCGGATGATAGGCAGTAGCTACTCGATGATTCACATTATAACGTTGCATCATAGAAGTGAACTTACGGTTGCAAAAATGCGATCCTTTATCACTTATGATTACCCGAGGCGTTCCAAACCTTGTGAAAATTTGCTTATGAAGAAAATTTAGTACTACCTTTGCATCATTTGTCGGTAAAGCTTTAACTTCGACCCATTTTGAGACATAATCGACTGCCAGCAAGATGTACTGATTATTGCAAGACGAGATAAAAGGCCCCATGAAATCGATTCCCCACACATCAAAGACCTCGACTTCAAGCATCACATTTAATGGCATCTCATCCTTCCTTGACAAATTTCCCACTCTTTGGAAACGATCACACCTTAAAACAAACTGATGAGCATGCTTGAACAAAGTAGGCCAGAAAAAACCTGCTTGCAGAATACGAGCTGCCGTCTTCTCACCTCCATAGTGTCCACCATAAACCGTGGAATGGCAATCTCGTAATATCCCCTCCGTCTCACAGAACGGGATATATTTCCTGATGATCTGGTCAGCTCCCTGTCTAAACAAATATGGTTCATCCCACATATACCACTTCACCTCATGCAGAAACTTCTTCTTTTGTGCGGATGTCAAATTAAGAGGCATTATATTGCTGACAAGATAGTTTACAATATCTGCAAACCATGGTTCTTCCTCCTGAATTGCAAACAACTGCTCATCCGGAAAAGATTCATTGATTAACGTCCTATCATGTGAAGTAGAATCGGGATTCTCCAACCTAGAGAGATGGTCAGCTACTTGATTCTCGGTACCTTTTCTATCTTTGATCTCTAACTCAAATTCCTGAAGTAAAAGAACCCAACGAATGAGTCTCGGCTTCGAATCCTTCTTAGAAACCAAATAGCGAATAGCTGCATGATCAGTGAATACTGTTACTTTCGTACCAAGCAGATAAGATCGAAATTTCTCAAAGCCAAAGACTATAGCCAAAAGCTCCTTCTCAGTAGTGGTGTAGTTCAATTGGGCACCATTTAAAGTCTTACTCGCATAGTAGACCACATGGAAGAGATTTTTCTTGCGCTGTCCCAGAACTGCACCTACCGCATAATCACTCGCATCACACATCATCTCAAATGGTTCTGTCCAATCTGGTGCTGTAATAACTGGTGCAGTGATCAAACTCTTCTTGAGAGCCTCGAGTGCTGCCAAACATTCATCATCAAATTTGAAAGGCACATCTTTCTCAAGCAAATTGCACAACGGCTTAGATATCTTTGAAAAGTCCTTGATGAATCGCCGATAAAAACCCGCATGACCAAGAAAACTACGGATTCCTTTCACAGAATTGGGTGGGGGAAGATTTTCAATGACTCCCACCTTGGCCTTGTCCACCTCCAGACCCTTGCTAGAGACCTTATGCCCAAGGATAATGCCTTCACGCGCCATAAAATGACATTTCTCCCAATTAAGCACCAAATTAGTTTCCACGCATCTTTTGAGTACGGCGCGCAGATTATTCAAACATTCATCATATGAGTGTCCAAAGACGGAGAAGTCATCCATGAACACTTTGACGTTATATCCAATCATGTCAGAGAATATAGCCATCATACATCTCTGAAAGGTGGCCGGGGCGCCACATAACCCAAACGAAACTCTACGAAAAGCAAATGTACCAAATGGACAAGTGAAGGTAGTCTTTTCCTGATCCTCTGGTGCAATACAAATCTGATTATACCCGGAATAACCATCCAGAAGACAAAAATACTCATGTCCCGCCAATCTGTCAAGCATTTGATCAATAAATGGAAGAGGAAAGTGATCCTTCCTTGTGGCTTTGTTCAATTTCCTATAATCCATGCATACTCTCCATCCTGTAACTGTTCGAGTAGGGATGAGCTCATTCTTTTCATTTGCGACCACAGTGATACCTCCTTTCTTAGGTACACATTATACGGGGCTCACCCACGAGCTGTCAGAAATAGGATAAATGATGCCTGCATCTAGCCATTTCAGAATTTCTTTCTTCACCACCTCCTTCATGATGGGATTCAGTCTTCGTTGTTGTTCCACAGTTGGCTTACTACCTTCCTCTAGCAGAATTTTATGCATACAATATGAAGGACTTATCCCCTTGATGTCTGCTATGGTCCATCCTATAGCCGATTTGAATTCTCTCAAAATCCTTAAGAGCTTGTCTTCCTCACTACCTGAAAGGTCAGCTGAAATAATAACAGGTAACGTAGATGAATCACCTAAAAAAGCATACCTCAAGTGTTCAGGTAGTGGTTTGAGCTCCAAGGTAGGTGCTTCCTCTTTTGATGGTTTGAGCTTCCCTTCAGCATTCTTAAGGTCAGAAGTACCAAGAGATTCAAATGGTATGTCCAGCTTTCGCTTCCAGGGAGAAGCGTTCAGATATTGTAATTGCTCGTTGCTATCTTCATCATCACTGTCAAATTCCCCCACTAAGGCCTTTTCCAATGCATCAGACATTAGCATGTGCTCGAGTTCCGAAGTAACCGCGGAATCAATCACATCCACTTTTAAGCACTCCTCATCTTCTGTAGGGAATTTCATTGCCTTGAATACGTTGAAGGTCACATCCTGATCTTGGACACACATAGTAAGTTCCCATTTTTGTACATCTATCAAGGTACGGCCAGTAGCCAAGAAAGGCCTCCCCAAGATTATGGGAATCTTCTTATCTTCCTCAAAATCCAGAATAACAAAATCTGCTGGAAAGAAGAGCTTATCCACCTTGATGAGCACATCCTCAACTATGCCTCTTGGGTAAGTAATGGAACGGTCCGCCAATTGTAGCGACATGTATGTGGGTTTTGGATCAGGCAGATCCAGCTTTTTAAAGATCGACAAGGGCATCAGATTAATGCTTGCGCCCAAATCACAAAGGCACTTGTCAAAAGTTAGATTGCCAATGGTGCAAGGAATGGTGAAGCTTCCTGGATCTTTCAGTTTTGGTGGTAACTTTTGTTGCAGAACAGCGCTGCATTCTTCTGTGAGAGCAACGGTTTCAAGGTCATCCAGTTTCACCTTCCTTGAAAGAATAGTCTTCATAAACTTCGCATAACTAGGCATTTGTTCCAGAGCCTCAGCGAAAGGTATATTGATGTGAAGTTTCTTGAACACCTCCAGAAACTTCCCGAACTGTCTATCCAACTTTTGTTGCTACAATCTCTTAGGAAAAGGTGGTGGAGGATAGAGCTGTTTCTCCCCTGTATTAGCCTCAGGAAGAGTGTGTTCAACAGTAGTCTTCCTTGGTTCCGCCGCTTTCTCCTTTTGCTTAGATTCTTCATCTCTAACTTCAGCTTCGACTTCTTTTGCCTTTTCAGCATCAGCTACTTTTCCAGACCTTAAGGTAATAGCCTTGACTTGCTCTTTAGTTTCCTTCCTGCCTGGTACTTCCGTGTCACTGGGAAGAGTGCCAGGTTGACGATTGAGCACTGCATTGGCTAATTGACCGATTTGATTTTCCAAGGTCTTGATAGAAACCGCCTGACTCTTGCACAATAGCTTAAGTTCCTCAAAATCAGCACTAGTAGGTGCAGCTGCACTTCCCTGTTGAGGATATGATTGCCTTGTAGCATACTGCTGTGGTTGTTGGAATCCAGGTGGGTTAAACTGTTTACTCACCCCTTGCTGATATGGTGGCTGAATAGCATTCTGATTATTCCCCCAGCTGAAATTTGGATGATTTCTGTTATTAGGATGATAGGTCGCTGGCACAGGCTGCTGTTGTCGCTAATAATTATTCACATACTGAACAGATTCGTTGACAAGAGAACACTGATCCGTAGCATGAGAACCTGCACAAAGCTCACAAACCATAGCTATTTGATTAACTCCATATGTAGCCAGAGAATCAACCTTCATTGATAGCGCTTGGAGCTGGGCTGCAATAGCGGTGGCTGCATCAACTTCCAGAATACCTGCTACCTTGCCTGACGTCATCCTCTGAGTTGGGTTTTGATGCTCATTTGCAGCCATCGTCTCTATAAGATTATACGCCTCAGTATAGCTTTTAGCCCATAAGGCGCCTCCAGCTGCTGCATCGAGCATGGGCCGAGATTGGGCCCCCAAACCATTATAAAAACCAGTGATTACCATCCAATCCGGCATTCCATGATGTGGACATTTTCTCAACATTTCCTTGTAGCGTTCCCAAGCCTCGCACATAGATTCTGTAGGTTGCTGCGCAAACTGAGTAAGAGCACTCCTCATAGCAGCAGTCTTTGCCATTGGATAAAACTTCACCAGAAACTTTTGCGCAAGATCTTGCCACGTAGTGATGGACCGAGCTGGTTCAGAATGTAACCAGTCTTTAGCCTTATCCCTCAGTGAGAATGGGAAAAGCCTCAACTTGATAGCCTCATCAGTCACGCCATTATACTTAAAAGTGCTGCAGATCTCGACAAAATTTCTTATGTGCATGTTGGGGTCTTCAGTTGCCGCTCCTCCAAAAGAAACAGAATTCTGCACCATCTGAATAGTGCCCGGCTTGATTTCAAAGGTGTTAGCTTGAATAGCCGGATGAAGGATGCTTGACTGAATATCATCAATTTTAGGCCGAGAAAAATCCATAAGAGCTGGATCAGCTTGAACAATACGATCTCCCATGTTTACTGGTTCTTTCTGCTTAGTTCCTGAATCCGAATCCTCAAAATCTAACTTCTCCGGAATATCAAGAACTTCGTCTGTCTCCTCAGTTGTATCTAAAGTCCTCTTGCGAGCACGAGAACGAGTTTGCATAAACGCTTGCTAAAGTACCTGAAACACAACCGAAAAGAGTAAGTAACTACTACGTCCTAATCACTGAGTCCTAATGACCAATGATGGTAAGTACATAAACTAAACAAATACGCCGAGTCCCCGGAAGCGGCGCCAAAAACTTGTTAGGGCGAAAACACGCACTAATATTCACGCAAGTATACGCGTTCGCAAGTAATATAGAATACTTTCTAGTTCGTTCCCTCAGAGACTCAGACTAAATTATTGTCTAATTAAACTCACTCACCAATGTATGATTACTTCTCAATGTTAAGATAATAACACTTAAAATTGTTGATTAAATATTACTATAATTAACTACTTAGTTAACCACTTAACTAACACTTCAAATTATCAATAATAAAACACTCATGAGATCATAACTTCATTATTACTTCCTTCTATAACCATTGTTATTACATTTAGCATGTGACAGTGATGACATTAATCGAATAATACGAAACTGATAAAAGCCAACTTTCATTGTACTAATACCATTCTACCAAGCATCCACAACTAAGATAGAAGTTGAATAGTCATCAATTATGTTGAGTTCCTATATGTCTACAGAAATTGACAACACAACGATTTAAGCACAAGTTATTCCTTTTGATTACATAGGACAAATAAAACTGTTAGAGTTACCCACTAATCATGCACAACGTACATGAACCTATGCTAGCATGGTAAGTTCTAAATCTCAAGATCCACCGTCGCTTCACAAGAGATCAACACCCTATCTTATATGTTCGCGACGCACATAAGACGAATACGCACAACCAATACTAGATATCATGCAATCATCACACACTAAAGTATTAAACAATTAACTAAAGAATTCCATAATAAATCCGTTGTAACCCCATGATCACGATTAGCCCATAACAGAACTCATCGCCATCATGGGTTCATATGAAATCATGATAAACAAACACAAGAAAATAATAACTAAACTAATTATATTAAAACAGAGTACGTCACAAGAGTAAATAAGTCAAAGCAAGAAAACTAGCATCCAACGTTACAACGAAACAAGAATCACAAGAATATATGCTTCCTCTTCGTTGCGGTGTGCTAAATTGGTCTTCTTCCTTATCTCCTTCGCTCCTTGCGTAAAACACAATCTAAAACATAATCTCCTTAATACTCTCTATGAAAACGTCTCAAATCTACCTATATAATAGTCCCATAAAACTCAGATTACATAGAAGTTTGAAGCCACACAGAAGTAGAAGTCTAAAATAATTCAGCTTTTTTTTTCCCCCGACCCTGCGCGGCCGCTCAGCATTAATGCGCGGGCGCGCAGGTTACTGCGCGGCCGCTCAGCATTTCTGCGCGGGCGCGCAGGACCCTACTGGAAAAATTCCAAGCTTGCTCCATTTCTTCACCGTAATCTGCCCATTCCTTTCCTCTCGCAATGGTGAACACATGCCAAGGCTTATTCTTGATGATTCCTCCCCCGAAATGCAACTAATACCCTGAAATCCATAAACACTAGAAAAACGCATTAAATACACTAAATACTTGATTTCAAGACACCAATTTAAGCCATTTTAAGACGTTCTAAGTGGTATAAAATGCCACTTATCAGCAAGGTGATTGTTCCAGAAATTACTTTCTCTAAGCCACCAGCTCTTGTCAGCATTGATCTGATCAAGATAGCAGCAGCTGAGTTGAAATCAAATGAAAAATGGAAGAAGCTTGATGTAGCAGTAGCTGAGTTGGAACTAAATGAAAATGGAAGAAGCTTGATGAAAACATCAAGAAGAAGTTTGGGTCCAATTGAGAAGCAAGATAAAGTGTTCTCTCATTTCTCTCAATTGAGACTAATTTCAGCAAATGACACAAGTTTTGGGAATATGGAAAGAGGTGAATCCTCATCTATTAAATCTCCAAAGGCCAATGTGATTTTTAAACCAAAGAGAAATTATCCAAAGAATTTAGAAAAAAATCCATTGGACCTAATGTATGAAACCCCTAATCCAGATGAAAAGAAGTTGTTTGGAAGGTCTATAGCTTTCTTCAAAGAACCTAGAGACTCAGTCTCAAAGAAGAGGATACCCAAAATCTACAGTAATGGGAAAATGATCTATGTGGCGGCTGGACATCCACATTTTGCAGATGCTAAGAAAGAAGAAAAGGTGAGGCTCAAATAACAAAAAAAGCAAGCTGCTTTAGATGCCAAGAATCTAGCTAAGAAGCCTGTAACCACAGAAGTTGCTTTTCCTATTGTGACATCTGAGAATCTGATTGAAGGAAAGCAAGAAAAACCAAAGCAGACTAGGAAATTTAGATACAAGCTCCCATCCAAGAGGAAGCTAGATTTCAATGATGATTAGAAAAATACATGTCAATCCAATCTACTTCTTCAAGTCGACCAGTCATACCTACATTGAAGGAGGCTGAATTCAAGGTTGATCCTAACATAACTTTCCATGGTGAACCTATAATTCCCAAGGAAACCTATTGATTGTGACAGCCTACCTCTTCCTGATTTAAAAATTCCAATCTAAGTCAAGCCAAGAAAGACAAAGAAAAGAGCTATCAAGAAGGCCAAGCCTGTCAAACTTCAATCTAAATCACTAGCCACACCCAAACCAACTGTCAACAAGGGAGATCAACTCTTCATTTGTGACATTAAAGAATTCTCATGCATAAATCTCTACTTGGAAGATATAGATGAAGTTAGATCCATTGATGCTTACAGACATCTTCCAGAAAGATTCCTCTTCAGATACAAGGGTGGAAGAGAGGTGACTTAGCCCCTTCACAGAATTCTAAATTAAGGCTATTCTACTTCGGTGACTATCTTCTCCTCAATCAAGAAGAACTTTGGATTCAACATAGTTGCCAAGAAAATGGTACTAAACAAAATTGAGGAGATAAGGAATAGCTGGAGAGGACCAAATGCACTCCCAAGAGTATTAATAATTCCTTTTGCTGGAGCTAAGGTGCATTTGAGGCCATATTGGATAATGGAATTCAAAGATGAAAAATGTATCAAAAGATTCTTCAGATTGGAAGATCAGCTAAAGATTTCAAGCAGTGGAACTTGTAGGATTTTATCTATCATCGAAGCATGGTAAAACATTTTATTGATATAAAATCCATATAATACGCATACAGATCATGATTTAAATCGAGGGATCGTTTTCTTACCTTTAAAAGCGATCCAAGAACAATGAGCGGAGATCCCTAGCAGCTGCTCCTCAAGTGTGAAGCACTCCACCGGTATCCACTAAGAAATCGATATAATGAAGGAGGAGGAGGGGGAGAGAATTAGGGTTTTATAAATTTTTAGGTTGAGGCAAAAATAGGGTTTATAATAGTATATTTATAGGCAAAATTTTCAGCTGAAAATTTTCCCATAAAATATTATTATTATTAACCCTTTATTATTCTCACTAATAATTAAAACACCTTTTAATTATTAATCCTTTTTCTAAACACTTTAGACATAATTCTCTCACTTGATTTAATTTCCAAAAATTAAATTCTTAATTAATAATATTAAGAACCTTTTCTTAATTAATTTATAATCAATTAAATCTCATTTAATCAATTATTAAATTTGCCAATTAATTATTTATTTCATAAATAAATAATTATCAACCATTATTAATTAATTCCTCCACCATTAAATCATTCTCTTTTATGGTGTGACCCTGTAAGTTCAATATTAAGCCGGTAGTAGAAATAAATAATAATAAAACTATTTTATCATTATTTATATAAATTCTCTAATTTATTAAATATGATTAATTAATTAATCATATTTATTCTACATCGTGAGGGATACTTCACAGTATATCGCGACTATCCGGATAATACGAATTCACTGCTTAGAATACCAAGAACCTATTCAGTGAGTAGTTACCGTACAATCAATTCCTTCTACCCTGCAATGTCACGATTAAATATAAGGCATGGAACTTGTGTCAAGCCTATCTTATTTAATCACTTGCTTTCCCATTCACTATGCTTAGTTCTATTTAATGTAAATTAGAAACTCATTTCTAATTTCATTCACCCTGGCCAGAGATTCCCGAACTAGCATAAGTGGATCAGCATTGAACATTCTCTTCCTTCACTGGAAGGGGTAGATCCTTTATTGATCATACACTATCTTCGTGTACAAATTCCTATACCCAGTAGAGCCCTTATAATTGTCCCTGGAGACTAAGAACTAAACCAAATCATAGTTCAGTGTACACAAGATGATTATGATGACCCCAAGTCTAAGGATACTTGTACAACTATCACTATGTGAACAACTGCTGACACGTGAGTGAACTCCATCAGTTGTTCAGCTGTGTGAGTCATGTTCAGTGAACTTATTCTATAATAAGCACCTACATACTAGCTATTGTGTCACCACACCAATGTCTATGAGAACAGACATCCTTCATAACGAAGCAAGCATAGTATGTACCGATCTTTGCGGATTATTAATTACCAGTTAGTAATCCTACGACCAGGAACTATTTAAGTTTAGAGTTATGATCTTTTAGGTATCATTATTATGATCTCATCACAATCCATAAAAAGCTTTACTCTAAACTGTGGTATATCTCATTTAAACACTTAAAATAGATAGAGCCCGCAATAAAAACAAAATAAGTCTTTTATTAATATCAATGAAATCAAAACAGATTACATAAAAGTTATTCCTAAATCCTCATACATGATTGGACTTAGGACATATCTCTTTCAATCTCCCATTTTTACTAAAGCCAATCACTCTGGTATCTAATACCCATCTTGTCTTTATGACGATCAAAGTGACTTTGAGAAAGTGGCTTTGTTAAGGGGTCTGCTATGTTGTTATGTGTGTCAACTCTCTCGACGTTGACATCTCCTCTTTCAACAATCTCCCTAATCAGATGAAAGCGCTGCAGGACCTGTTTGGAATTTTTATGAGACCTAGGTTCCTTGGCTTGTGCTATTGCTACGTTGTTATCACAATACAACACAATAGGCTCTTCAACGCTAGGAACAACTCCAAACTCAGAAACAAATTTCCTCATCCAAACGGCTTCTTTTGCAGCCTCACTTGCAGCTATATATTCTGCTTCCGCTGTGGAGTCAGCCGTTGTAGACTGTTTGGAACTCTTCCAACTAATCGCACCACCATTCAGAGTAAACACGTACCCTGGCATGGATTTTCTATCACTTTCTGATTGAAAACTAGAGTCAGTATAACCTTCTATTTTCAACTCATATTCACCACCAAAAACAAGAAAAATGTCTGGAGTCCTTCGTAAGTACTTAAGGATGTTTTCACTGCTTTCCAGCGGTCTTCACCTGGATTGGACTGATATCTGCTCGTCACACTAATTGAATAAGCAACATCAGGCCTAGTACACAACATCGCGTACATGATAGATCATATTGCTGAAGCATAAGGAATCATACTCATACGCTCTCTTTCCTCAGGTGTCTTAGGAGACATTTTTTTGGAAAGGGACACTCCATGGCTCATCGGTATGAGACCTCTTTTAGAGTTTTCCATGCTAAACCTTTTAAGCACTTTCTGGATGTATGTACCTTGGGTAAGACCTATCATTCTTCTAGATCTATCTCTATAGATCTTCAAACCGAGAATGTATGATGTTTCTCCCAAGTCCTTCATGGTGAAGTTCTTTGATAGCCATACTTTGACTGATTGCAGCATCGGTATATCATTTCCTATAAGAAGTATGTCATCTACATACAATATAAGAAATGTTATCGCGCTCCCACTAACCTTCTTGTAGACACATGGTTCATCTATGTTTTTGATAAAACCAAACTCTTTGATTGTCTCATCAAAACGGATGTTCCATCTACGAGAAGCTTGCCTTAAACCATATATGGTTCGCAGCAGCTTACACACTAGGTGTTCATTTCCCTTGGAAAGAAAACCCTCTAGCTGTGTCATATACACTTCCTCCTCAAGTTCCCCATTGAGGAAGGCCGTTTTCACGTCCATTTGCCAAATCTCATAGTCGTAGTAAGCAACAATCGCAAGCAAAATCCGAATTGATTTTAACAGGGCTATAGGCGAAAAACTTTCATCAAAGTCAATCCCTTGCCTTTGTTTGAATCCTTTTGCCACGAGCCTGGCCTTATAGGTCTCCACCTGGCCATCTGCTCCAATCTTTCTTTTGTATACCCACTTGCACCCAATAGGCTTAACACCTTCAGGCGCCTCAACCAGAGTCCATACTTGGTTGGTATACATAGATTCCATTTCAGATTTCATGGCACTATGCCATTTCTTTGAGCGAACACTACTCATAGCCTCATTATAGGTCACAGGGTCGTCATCATAAATGATTGACAACTCATTGCCATTCTCAATGACAAGGCCATAATACCTCTCAGGTTGGCGAGACACTCTCCCTGTCCTACGAATGGGTTGTTCCACAGAAGGTTGTTCAGTCTGAACAGGTGTTTCCCCTTGATCCGTAGTAGTTTGTGCTTCTTGAACTTTATCAAGTTCAATTTTGTCCTTCAAGGATAAACTGCTTTTCCAAGAAGGTAGCATGTCTGGAGACAAACACCCGATGATCGGTGTAAAAATAATACCCCAAAGTCTCTTTAGGATATCCCACAAAATTACATTTTACGGATCGAGATTCTTGTTTATCTGGGTCAACTTTCTTGACATAAGCTGGACATCCCCAAATCTTAACGTGTTTAAGACTTGGTTTCCTTTCTTTCCATATCTCATATGGAGTTTGAGGAATAGATTTGGAAGGCACCTTATTCAGTAAATATGCTGAGGTTTCCAATGCATAACCCCAGAGGAATACTGGAAGATTTGCATAGCTCATCATGGACCGAACCATGTCTAACAAAGTTCTATTTCTCCTTTCAGATACCCCATTTAACTGTGGAGTATATGGAGGAGTCCACTGGGAGACTATACCATTTTCTTTGAGATAATCTAGAAACTCTCCATTCAAGTATTCACCACCTCAACGTCGGTTTGTTTCTCCACTTCATGTTTATATTCTTTAAACTTTTCAAAGGCTTCAGACTTGTGTTTCATCAAATACATATATCTGAATCTAGATCTATCATCTATGAAAGTAATGAAGTATGAAAATCCACCCATGGCTTGCGTAGACATTGGTCCACATACATGTGTGTGTACCAATCCTAGCAAATCTGCAGCCCTATCTCCATGTCCACAAAATGGAGATTTGGTCATTTTACCCAATAGACAAGACTCGCATGTAGGATATGATTCAAAATCAAAGGGGTCAAGTAACCCTTCCTTATGCAATGTCCGCAGTCTATTTTCACTAATATAACCTAGCCTACAGTGCCATAAATAGGTCAGATTTTCATCATCTCGTTTTCTTTTGTTAGTTTGTTCAATCTGAAGTAAATCATGCTCTACATCACATATATACAGACCATTATTTAAAATACCACGTCCATAAAGAACATTATCTCTAAGAATAGAACATTCATTATTCCTAATAATAAATGAAAAACCATCCAAATCCAACATAGGAATAGAAATAATATTCCTCACAATAGAGGGAACGTAATAACAATTATTCAAAATAATAGTCTTGCCCGTAGGCATATGTAAACTAAATAATCCTACAAATATGGACGCAACCCTTGCTCCATTGCCCATACGTAGAATCACCTCATCTCTTTCAAGAGTCCTACTTCCCTTTAGTCCTTGCAACGAATTGTAAATATGAGAACCACAGGCGGTATCTAATACCCAAGTAGAAATTTGACCTAGTGACATATTAACTTCGATCATGAACATGCCTGAATCAGAAGCGGTAGTCTCACTACCCTTCTTCTTCTTAAATTCTGCAAGGTAAACCCTGCAGTTCCTCTTCCAGTGCCCCAACTTGTTACAATGAAAGCAAATAGCTAAATTAGGACCAGTCAACTTGTGAGCATCTAGTATGCTCCGGAGTGATAGTTCAGAAGACATAACGAATATAGTAAATTTGTAAATGATAAACACATACAACACTTAGCAAATATTCAATTTCATTTCAAAATACTATATGAATCGGGTATTTAATCATAAGTGGCTCCCACTAGTATATCTAATTTATACAACCCCCAAGTGAAAATTAAGCATTCATAATGCTAGTGGGAATAGAGATCCTACATTCCATCACACAACCTCGGCTGTAACACGAAACGTCATGTGATGTTCAATAGGCAGACAACTCTTGTCAATTACATCTTATGTTATTCCCTAATATAACTTTAGCCACTTAAATAATTGAGTCACGGCTGTGGCACGACAAACTCAATATTCTAAGTCAAGTCTAACCCAACATTTCGTACAATTGAATCAGTCTCCAACGGCCCACGGCTGTAGCACGTAACGACCTTTAGATTCTAATTCAATGTACACATCTCTATGTAATAGACAAGTATTTCTTATTTCGAATTCAAAGCCCTCGGCTGTAGCACGAAACGACAATGATTTAAAAAATAAGAACCACTTTCTATCATGTTGGAAGGCTATGACTGATACAAGCCCGTTGTGTCATTGGCCAATTACTACTTGATATTATTTAATTTTAGAGGGATTATATTACGTTACAATCATAATCATATTATAAAGAGATTCTTCCTTTTAAATTAAATATTTCAAATCAATAGTCGATAATCAGATGATTCCCAGATCGGGTGGAGCATTGTCAAGAGGCGTCACTTAATAACCCTTTCTGACAGATAGAAATCTGCTGTTGACAGAATCATGCTTTCTCTCAATATTGAAAATTCATATTCAATTACATGTTTCATAAACACAAGAATCTCATGATCGTATTCATAATATTTATATTAAGGTCATGAAACAATTTCACTATACTAGATTGTCTAACAAACGCCTTATGTTAATTAAGTTCACCTAAATCTATCATCGCATGATAAACTAAGCATATATCACATATATAACCATGAATAAACGCAAAGGTAGGCATGTTAAATCATGTAGCATATTGGTCTAAGCATTATACATCTCTATGTATCACATGAGGCATTTAAAAGCAATTAAAACAGTAAAAAACAGCTTTAAAACACTACTGTTAGCTATAAACAGTCCGAAACAATTTCAGAAAATATCATATAATATACCATTAGATGCGTCTTGAAAAGACGAATTCAACGGCACTAAGCATGCCCAATTCAGACAATCCACGCGCCCTCACGAGCCCCGAGAAGAAAATCCACGCGCCGACACGCGCACACGCGCTATCAGGCGCGTGTCTGACATTCGTCCACGTGCCCCACGCGCACACGCGCTTCACGCGCCCCAAACCCTAAGCTGACATCAGCATGATGTCATCTGATGACGTCAGCACAAGGCTAACCATTGACCCGCGCGTGTCTGACACGCGCCGTGCGTGACACAGCGTCCAGCCTTTGTTCTGACTGCGCCTTTTTTTTTATTCACCAGCCGCCGCCGCATGTTGTCTAACACCGAAAAGCGAGCCCCCACCATCAAAATCAGTGCAGCAGAATAATCTTTTCCCAGCAGCAAACAAAAATATATATATACTATATATACATATATTTAATTACGAAATTTAATTGAAACAATTTCAAAAATTCATAACAATTAATCCATACATCATAAAATTATGAAAAAAATACCCAGACGAACTACAACACTTGTAGAACCCAGATCTACAGTCAAAATAATTCTGAGAAACAATTTATAATCAGTCATAATTAATCCATGATATAATTTGTAAAAATCATAATTAATTCATACAAGCACATAAAATTCTGAAATTTTTATCACAGATTTATATGCAGACAACCTATGCTCTAATACCATTGTAGGATTTTATCTATCACGGAAGCATGGTAAAACATTTTATTGATATAAAATCCATATAATACGTATACAGATCATGATTTAAATCGAGGGATCATTTTTTAACCTTTAAAAGCGATCCAAGAACAACGAGCGGAGATCCCTAACAGCTGCTCCTCAAGTGTGAAGCACTCCACCGGTATCTACCAAGAAATCGATATAATGTAGGAGGAGGAGGTGGAGAGAATTAGGGTTTTGTAAATTTTTAGGTTGAGGCAAAAATTGGGTTTATAATAGTATATTTATAGGAAAAATTTCCAGCTGAAAATTTTCCCATAAAATATTATTATTATTAACCCTTTATTATTTTCACTAATAATTAAAACACCTTTTAATTATTAATCCTTTTTTCTCAACACTTTAGAAATAATTCTCTCACTTAATTTAATTTCCAAAAATTAAATTCTTAATTAATAATATTAAGAACCTTTTCTCAATTAATTTATAATCAATTAAATCTCATTTAATAAATTATTAAATTTGCCAATTAATTGTTTATTTTATAAATAAATAATTATCAACCATTATTAATTAATTCTTCAACCATTATTAATTAATTCCTCCACCATTAAATCATTCTCTTTTATGGTGTGATATTGTAGATTCAATATTAAGCCGGTAGTAGAAATAAATAAAAATAAAACTATTTTATCATTATTTATATAAATTCTCTAATTCATTAAATATGATTAATTAATTAATCATATTTATTCTACATCGTGAGGGATACTTCACAGCATATCACGACTATCCGGATAATACGAATTCACTGCTTAGAATACCAAGAACATATTCAGTGAGTAGTTACCGTACAATCAATTCCTTCTACCCTGCAATGTCACGATTAAATATAAGGCATGGAACTTGTGTCAAGCCTATCTTATTTAATCACTTGCTTTCCCATTCACTATGCTTAGTTCTATTTAATGTAAATTAGAAACTCCTTTCTAATTTCATTCACTCTGGCCAGAGATTCCTGAACTAGCATAAGTGGATCAGTATTGAACATTCTCTTCCTTCACTGGAAGGGGTAGATCCTTTATTGATCATACACTATCTTTGTGTACAAATTCCTATACCCAGTAGAGCCCTTGTAATTTTCTCTGGAGACTAAGAACTAAACCAAAGCATAGTTCAGTGTACACAAGATGACTATGATGACCTCAAGTCTAAAGATACATGTACAACTATCACTATGTGAACAACTGCTGACACGTGAGTGAACTCCATCAGTTGTTCAGCTGTGTGAGTCATGTTCAGTGAACTTATTCTATAATAAGCACCTACATACTAGCTATATTGTCACCACACAAATGTCTATGAGAACAGACATCCTTCATAATGAAGAAAGCATAGTATGTACCGATCTTTGCGGATTATTAATTACCAGTTAGTAATCCTACGACCAGGAACTATTTAAGTTTAGAGTTATGATCTTTTAGGTCTCATTATTATGATCTCATCACAATCCATAAAAAGCTTTACTCTAAACTGTGGTATATCTCATTTAAACAATTAAAATAGATAGAGCCCGTAATAAAAACAAAACAAGTCTTTTATTAATATCAATGAAATCAAAACAGATTACATAAAAGTTATTCCTAAATCCTCATACATGATTGAACTTAGGACATATCTCTTTCAGAACTCTCATGGAGATGCAAGAAAAGCTGGATTAGATAAATGAAGATGAATCTGAGTTCTACAGGAAACTCCAATTCCAGATTGAGGAAAATAATGTGAAGTTGGGAAAGAAGTTCAGACAGTGAAGGAAATAAGCTAAATTTGTTCAGTCTAGAGGAACACCTTGAAAATGGCCTGTGAGATTCTCTACAAACCTCCCTCTATATGTTTGTCAAATAAATTGCATCACTTATAAATTTTATCTACTATAATTCAATCTGTATTCAAAGGGTGTTTTGTTATCATCAAGTTTCTCTTAATTTATGCCTACAATTCCAGTAGACATAAATTGGGGGAGATTGTTAGGAATATGTTGTGTACTTGATGATAACTTGAACAAAATACTTAGTAGATATTATTAAGTGCATTGGTAGCTTTCAACGGATGATCACTTCAACATCCGTTGAAAGAGTAGCTTATATTATAATAAGATTAGTAGCACATTTCTGCATATTATAATCCCTTAGTGAACTAGATGTTGTAGAATGTTTATGTCATGTTGACTACTAGACTGATATGCAAGATAGGTTGGTTAATTGTAAATATTATATGCCTTTTAATCTTGTATAAATGAAGTATAGTTAACTGCTATGAAGATAGTCTCAATGGATGTTCCACAAGGCCTCAACGAATGACCAACTGAAGTCTCAACGAATGATCCCACAGAGTTTCAACTGATGATCAATCCGAATTTCAACGTATGAACAAATTCAAAAGAGTAGTTGATAGTGACTTGACAATCACATGCGTTGATTGTATGTAAATGGAATGTGGCATCCTAATTACAGGTTTTAGAGAATAAAAAAGCATTTCCATTTCCATGCTAAAATGAAGATATTCAAAGATTCTGGATTGAGAAATGAAGAAGCATGATTTTAGACTAGAAACATTTTGTCTTATTTGTTTGTCTCTTTATCATGTAACTTGGTGATATATAAACCAAGAGTAGCAAGTAGAACATTATCTATGTTAGTAAGCAATTACCAGAGAAATAGTAAAAGCTAAATCTGTAAAGAATTTCTCTGTTCTTGTAGTTCAACTTGTACCTAGCTGTGTACAACATTGTAACACAGAGTTCTCTACTTAATATATATCTCTGGTGGTAAAGTTCAATCCACCAGAAAATTTTTAAATACTTGTCTTTGATTACTTTGTGTTACGATTTCATCAATACTATCATTCCGCACCATAGCCAAATCAAACACAGTTATATAGTCATAGTAGAACTGTTATTTAAAATTGAAAAAGTAACCAGAATTACATTCAACCCCCTTTTGTAATTCTTTGTTTGATTGTTTCGGAATAACAACTAGAGGTACACATATGATTAACATAATTGAATTTGAGAGCGGGAGCATCATTGGATTTCTGAGAGCGTTAATGATCGGGAGAGAATAACAATTGCTCTAATTACCTAACTAGTTAAATTACTAGAAGTGATAAATTATGTAAGATTTCGAGAGTGTTAATGCTCGGGAGAGATTGGCATACTTTAGTTATGAGATCACATTTATTGTTTTAGCTTAGAAGCCAATTATTTTATAAGCATGGTGGACCTGATTGCCCTAGGTTTTTAATTCTTTGTTTAAAGTCTAATTAATTAGTGTTAATTTAGTCATAGTTATTAGTTAGTTAAAATCTTTATAATCGATTTGTCCTTGAAATAATTGATAGTAATTGAGTCAAAATTGATAGAACCTGTCTCCTTGTGGATTTGACTCGTACTTGCTAGTATCTGATAACAACAGACACCGTGCAATTGCGGTTTATATATAAATTAACACATCAAGTTTTTGGCACCGCTGTCTGGGAGATAGCTAGTTTCTGTTGGTTTTAATTTGGTTATTTAGATTATTTTTGTTGTCTCGTTGGAACTTTAGTTCCGATTCAGGAAAACTTCACTATTTTTCTTGGCTTTGTTGAGTGATTACAACTTTACTATGGATGAAGTTGATGCTTTTGCATTCCTCTCTTCCCAAATTAAGGCACATACTCAAAAAATTACCTCACTGAAGACTACAGAGCCCAATATGCGTCCAACGAGTATCAATGAGATGTCACAAGTGGCCCCTAAAACTTACAACTTCTGTCTGATTTGTGGTGTGCAGGGTGACTATGGTTATGAATGCTTGTACAACATATGTAATCCTCAAAGAGCTCAAATGGGATAAATAAATTCTTTTGATGATGGATACAGGTACAACCAGTACCCTGATACATTTAATCAAGAATTGGTGGATCAGCCTGACTTCTCATACATGGATAATGGTTTTCAGAATTTTACTTATTGTGGTCAACATCAATACCAGCAACACTATTATGAAGAGCAACCATCACTACAACAATATCAATATCCTCCGCTACAAGAAGATCTACAAGTTTTTCAAGCTAATATAAAAGTGCAACCTGATCAGACAAGTGTGGTATACGAATTGTTGAAGAAACTGCAAAAGAGTTTTGAGGAGAGTACTGATGCGATTAAAGAACTAAAAACTGAAAGTTTGATGATAGAGGCTCAAATTGCAGAGCTGGTTAACTCTTCTACTACAAGGCAACTCAAATTTTTACCATCACAACCTATCCGACTAGAAGAGGACGAGAGTGTCACAACTCTTAATAATGATCTTGGGGATGATGATTTCTCAATTTTCGGTGCTGATGTGAATATCAATTCAGAAGAAGAACATTCCATTGAAATTAAGATCAATAATGTTGTTGTTGAGGATAATGTGAGTGAGGATGATGAAATAATATAAAGTAATATGGAGATGGTGGTTGTTTCTCTTCCACAACTTGTGCCTAAGCTACCATTCCTAAATCGATACATAACTTATGTGGACCAAAGATTGGGTATTGGTAAATTTGTTTTAACTTTAGCCTCTACTTACAAAGCTCCTATACTTCAGGATACTTTCTATAATGTTGATGTGATTACAGTAATTGTCCAAGATAGTTTTCAAACTCTGGTTGGTGATCCACTTAAAACTGCTCTCAAGTTTCAAGCTGAAGAAGAGGGAGAAGATCGAGATATCTCTTTGATCGTTGATGTGATAATCCAAGATGTTCGACTAGCTCATGAAAAAGTGAGAAGTGAAGACAAGCCACAACCTGAACCTCCACCTCGTATGAATGTTAAGGGAGTTTGTTATTTTTATGGTGTTGAGTTTTTTAGTTAATTTATCATAAAATTTTCCAAATCCGCACATGCATCTACTCAATTATTGCTTACTGATGCCATATTTTATTTTTTTAAAGCTTGTTTGGAGGTTTTTTGCAGGATAAAAACAATTTTGAAGGACACTCTTGATAGTTGTGGTGGTGTGTTTATGATCGAGAAAGTGGATATTCCGCCTTCATTGTAATAATTTAAAGGAGGTCGAGCTAATGACCTTCAAAATAGCGCTTTTTGGGAGGCAACCCAACGTGTTGGTAATGTAATTTTTTTATATTATTAAAATGATAATTATTAGTCGTAATATATTATTATTATTAGTAATATATTATTGTATTATTATTATTATTATTACTATTATTTCTATATTTTATT
The DNA here is from genome assembly GCF_009905375.1 of Apium graveolens. Lineage (NCBI taxonomy): Eukaryota > Viridiplantae > Streptophyta > Magnoliopsida > Apiales > Apiaceae > Apium > Apium graveolens. The sequence goes on from NC_133653.1 coordinate 111,282,569, forward strand.
TAATTATTTTTCTACATTTTTTGGAGGTTAGTTCATTTTTGTATTTATTTTTACTCCCATAAGATGCCTTGATAATTTTTTATGTGAAGTGTTTCAAGTTGAAAAAAAAAAAATATTTTACGGTGCAAATTTTCTCTCCGCCGTGATGCGGGGGTGTGGTTGTCCGATTTCTAATGGCCGATTGTTCCAGACTATTCTTGGCATCTTTTCAGCTCCATCACAACAACTACGAGAATTATGTTCCGACTTGCTGCATTTGCTTCATACACCTTGATCTCATGGGAGTTTTTTTATCTTCTTAGTGTAGACTTTTGTATTATTTTTCTGTATTATTTTTCTGTATTTTGTTAGTTAGTTCATTGGGGACAATGAACCACTTAAGTGTGGGGATGAGTTCCTAGTGTTAAAAATTTGAAAAAAAATCATAAAAAAAATTCAAAAAAAATAGAAAATTAAAAAATCTTGTATATTTCCATTGTAACGCCCTCCAAACCCCGGGTCTAGGTCTGGGGGTTACTAGTTAATTACCAAACTCGTACAAACCTGTATAATAATTAAGCAAATGTATATCTAACCCCTTTAATACTAACCATGATCTTTTATTAGGTTAAAGTATGAAAACAAGAACAACACTCTACTTTTATTACAAATCGAATTTAAAATCTCACAGAACTCTCTTTATTACAAACCATTGTCTAACAAAATTTTAAACTAAATTCACTTTTATTCAAACACACATCACATCTATCTACACTACACCTGCTCCGATAACTCAAAGCTTTCTTCCTGAATCGGGATTAACACTTTTGGTATTAGAGGGTCCCGCTGCTAGACTCGTTACTTTACCACGCGAGTCCTGATAGGTTTAATTTTCCTTCTTAACTGAAAACAATAAGGTGAATAACAAAAAAAATGGGGTGAGCCATAAGTTGCTCAAAAAGTACACAATATATAAACAGTGTTATAATAAGCTAAATGAACCGATAATTTGGTTACATCTGCAAAGATATAACCTTGCAATAAAAGAACAAAGGCCATTATCGTTCAATATCAATAAACTAAAATGGACACAAGTTCACACCCATATCCTGCTGATCAACCAGGATACATTACAGATCCAGACCTCAATGTATAGATCCATTCGGGTACCCAGGCCTTACGGCCCAACACAAGGATCCGCTTAATTCCCGGTCCAGAGGATCAAGTGTATACCCGATCCTAATCGTCACTATCCAGTCCATAGATGAGCAACCAGAATGATCGGTATGCTTTGATGTATCCCAATATCGGAATATATCAGGATATATATACTATTGAAATATGAATAGAGGGTTTACAGAATTAGGAGAAACCAGGAGTCGAAATAAAATATGAACAAAGGAATAATAATTGTGTGTTAGTGTTTGTGAAAAGGAATTATTAGTGTATAACTGCGATAAGAATCTGAAAATAATTTAATATTCTGAATTTAAAATAGGGGAAATACTTGCCTTTCACGCGATCTACCACAAGCAATTCACCATTCTCTAACCCTGACTCGGTCCACCTTGTTGGCTTCGTCTCTATCAAAGAAAGTGCTTATTTAGTCAACTCGAATCTCAATCGCGTCTCAAACCGACTTCACATAGCCCTTATCGTCTACCCGTACGCTTATAATTGAGTCGTATAACAATTAATAACAATTAGGAGTCGATTAACCATATAATTCACATAGCATATAAGTCACATAGTCATTCTAGATTTTAAATAATTTTAAGAATCGAAACCGACTCGCTATTAACATTTCTCAATAATATCTGGCTCGTTTCCTATTTTTCGGAATTTATTGGACTCGTATCTATAGGTAATAGGGCTTATAAGCAAATAAATATCGAAAGTAAACTCGTTTCTAAAAGAAATTAGTATTTAAAACTATTTTAATGAAAACAAATCATTTTTTTAGTCGAAGGGCTTTCGTTTCACCTAAATCGGATAAACGGTTCAATTATTGTTCGATAAATAAGAATAAATTAATTTATTATTCAATATAAATAATTATTCAAATTAATTAAACCTCAAAAATATTTTTAAATAATTATTTAGGAAAAATCAGAATTAAAAATGATTTTTCCATAATTTTTGGAATTAAAATGAATTTATTATAATTTATTGAAAATAACTTGATTAATTATCAAAATAATTAATCATTTTTAAATAATTAATAAAAAATATATAATTAAAGAAAAAATAATTTTTATTTTTAGAAAATATTTCAGAAATATTTATAATATAAATCAATTAATTAAATAATTAATTAATGAATTTATAAAATAAATAAAACTAATTTTTATAATTAATAAAAATAAAAATAAAAATTCCAGAAACACGTGTCAGGAATTGAGTTTCTGTCAGGGGGGATCAAAACCGGGTTGCAAAACGGGTTGCAACCGAGTCACCAAAGAACCTCTCGGGTTGGGGATGAACTGGCCGAAAATTGCCCAGAATCCGGCGACCGGCCAGGATTCCGACAAGTTTTATTTGTGCCAAAAACAACATCGTTTGGTGCGTTTTTAACTGGGTTTCAATTTTAAATCACTACAGCAACACAACTTCGACAAAAACTAATCAGAATCATCCATATATCAACTTTTCCGGTAAAATCGATTAAAACTCCGGCCAACTATCATTTTTCTTCATCTGTACATGAAACTTCATGTTCTATAACTTAAATCAAAGCTTATAAACTGTATAATCAAACCCCTAACATCTCAGGAATCAAAGATTCTTCAAAATCAAAAACGTATAAATTAAAAATTAGTATAAACCCCTAATAATCGAAATCACATAGTCAGGAATCGTTCGTTCAATTAACTACCATGAATCGACTGCAAATCATCATACAAAGCTATATCAATCATCAAATCATCCTAATAACCCTAGAATGAAAAAGTCTTAATTCACGTATAAACCCTTGAAATTGAAATTGAAAAATAACAGATTAAAACATGAAATTTGTGCTAGAAATCGAAAGAACATATCAAAAGGATGAATTTGAGTACTCACATCACTTGATTTGGTGCAGAATATCGATCAAAATCAACGATTGATTCTTCGACCTGAATCCAACCCGACCCTGTTCTTCAGAGAATTTCCAGATTTTTGCAAATTTTTTATAATTAATTATAAATAAATAAATAATTATAGTATTTATAATCGTAAAAATTAATACTCCTAACTAAAATTAAGGCCCTAAATATACATCTATTAAAACTAATTGGCCCCTAATTTTATAATTTTTGAGTATATTGTTTTAATTTTTAAATATTTAATATATAAAATATATATGCCAAAAATTCCCAAAAATTGTGAATAATTCAAAAATACAAAGAAATGGTATATTTGAAAGTCCTATAATTTATAAAAATAAAAATGTGATTTTTGTGGGGTTTTTAACACCAAAAAGGGCCATGGAAAGTCAATTTTCGTGTAACGAGAAAATTTATATAATATCTAGATATTCAGAATAACGCGATGGTACAAGTCGTTCTAAGAAAAATAAGGTCAATTATTTTATTTGAAATATCAGCTATTAAAACATAGTTCAGGTCGTATAACTTTTGATACGAAAGCTTTTAATACAAAATAAAATATCCAATCGATACCCGGAAAATATCCCGACGATACGAAATACACGTAACACATAACAGTTAGGGTTTATAACTAATTATACATAAATGACTTAATAAATCACATAATTTATCTTTATTACGATATAATACAAGTGTAATTTCCCCAGTCATTACATCATCCCCCCTTAATAGGATTATGTCCTCAGAATCTCGCTAAGAAAATAATTGGGGATACTTCTCTAACATTTCACTCTCCAGTTCCCAGGTTGACTCTTCAACCATAGGATTCCTCCACAAACTCGTACTAAAGGTACAGACTTATTTCTCAACACTCTCTCTTTCCGATCTAGAATTCTTATTGGTTGCTCTACATAAGACAAATCAGGTTGAATCTCTTTCAGCTCATTTTCTATTATATGTCTAGAATCAGGATAATATCTCTTAAGCATTGACACATGAAACACATTATGAATATGTTGCATGTGAGGTGGTAAGGCTAACTCGTACATAATTTTCCCGACTTTCTTCAAAATTTCAAATGGACCGGCGTATCGGGCCTTCAGTTTACCCTTGTTGCCAAAATTAGTTAATCATTTCCATGGAGATATCTTGAGTAACACATGCTCTCCTTCTTGGTAGCCCATATCCTTTCTAGCTTTATCTGTATATTTGCGTTTTCGATTTTGCGCTGCTTCGAGTCGCTTTCGGATAAGCTCTATTTTTTCCTTAGTCTGCTGAATCAATTCTGGACCTAGAATCTTGCGTTCACCTACTTCATCCTAATACACAGGTGATCTGCATTTCCTTCCGTATAAAGCTTCATAAGGTGGCATTCCAATGCTTTCGTGATAGCTGTTGTTATAAGAAAATTCCACTAGCGGTAAATGCTCGTCCCAACTGCCTTCAAAATCAATTGTGCATACCTGTAACATATCTTCAATTATTTGGATAGTTCTTTCACTTTGTCCGTCTGTCTGTGGACGATAAGCGGTACTTATACTTAGTTTGGTACCAAGGTATTCTTGAAACTATCTCCAGAACCTTGAATTGAAACGTGGATCTTGATCAGATACAATGGATACAGAAACTCTATGTCGCATCACAATTTTTTTGAGGTATAAATGCATTAATTTGTCGAGCGAAAATCTTTCGTTGATTCGAAGAAAATGTGCTGACTTGGTTAGTCTGTCGATGATCACCCAAATTGCATTATGATTTGCCCTGGTTCTGGGAAGTCACGCCATAAAATCCATCGCTAAATGTTCCCATTTCCATTCTGGAATTTCCAGTGGTTGTAATAATTCACTTAGATGTTGATGTTCCGCTTTGACTCGTTGGCACGTATAGCACTTACTTACCCACTCTGTTATTTCTGTCTTCATGTTTTTCCACCAAAAGTTTTCTTTCAGATCTCGATACATTTTTGTACTTCCTGGATGTATGGAATATCTTACGTTGTGAGCGTCTCATAATATTTCTTCTTTCAATTCTGGCACATTAGGTATCCAGATTCTCGAGGAATATCGTAGAATTCCTTTATCATCTTTCTGACTTGTGATTTCTTCTCCTGTTAGGTTGTCGCCTTCTTGACTCATCACTTCTTCTTGACATCTTCTAATCTTTTCTAACAGTTCTGGATGAAATGTCATTGCATAGATCACTTCAATGGATTCTCCTGGGATACGAACTTCAATTTCCAATTTCTCAAATTCTCTGACTAACTCTTTTGAAGAAGTCAACATGTTCAATCTCTCTTTCCTGCTTAGCACATCTTCCACGACGTTCACTTTTCCTGGATGATAGCTGAATGTAACATTATAATCCTTAATTAATTCTAGCCATCGTCGCTGTCTCATATTGAGTTCTTTTTGCGTAAAGATATACTTTAGACTTTTATTATCCGTGTAAATTTCACACTTTTCGTCGTAAAGATAATGTCTCCAAAGTTTCAGTGCGAACACGATTGCTGCTAGTTCTAGATCATGCATATGATATTTCTTTTCATGAGGTTTCAGTTGTCTAGAAGCATATGTAATTACGTTACCGCACTGCATCAATTCACATCCTAGTCCTCGATATGAAGCATCGCTGTAAATGACAAAAACTCCATGCTCGTCTGGTAACACAAGTACTGGTGCGGTCACCAATCGGTTCTTCAGTTCTTTAAAACTTTCTTCCCACTTATCGTTTCATACGAAATTTTCATTCTTTCGAGTCAATTCAATTAATAGAGTAGCTATCTTCGCAAAATTCTTGACAAATCTTCTATAATAACCTGCCAATCCCAAGAAACTTCTGACTTATGTCGGTATCTTTGGTCTTTCCCAGTTTAATACAGCTTCAATCTTTGCTGGATCAACTTTGATTCCTTCAATACTGACAATATAACCCAGAAATTGTACTTTTCTTAACCAAAATTCACATTTCGAGAACTTCGCGTAAAGTTGTTCCTTTCTTAAGATTTCTAAAGCAATCCTCAAATGCTCGGTATGTTCTTCTTCAGTCTTTGAGTAAATCAAGATGTCATCAATAAATACAATCACAAATTTATCCAAGTACTCCTTGAATACCATGTTCATTAAATCCATAAACGCTGCTGGTGCATTATTCAAACCAAATGCTATGACGAGAAATTCATAATGTTCATATCTGGTACGAAAAGTAATCTTGGAAATATCTTCAGTCTTGATTTTCAATTGATGGTATCCTGACCTCAAATCTATCTTCGAAAACCATGCGGCTCCTTTTAACTAATCAAATAAATCATCGATATGTGGTAAAGGATACTTATTCTTGATATTCAACTTATTCGGTTCACGATAATCGATACATAATCGCATACTGCCATCTTTCTTCTTAACAAACAATACTGGTGTAATCCATGGAGATACACTGGGTCTTATAATTCCTCTATCCAGAAGGTCTTATAATTGTGTTGCCAATTCTTTCATTTTAACTGATGTTATTCGATACGGAGCTTTCGAAACTGGTTCAGTACCTAGTGCTAAATCGATAGTAAACTCAATTTCTCGATCCGGCAGTAATCCTAGAAATTCATCTGGAAAGACGTCAGGAAATTCACATACTACAAGAATATCTTCTATCCTCGGACTTTCTTTTTCAGTATCCAACACATAGGCTATGTAAAATTTACACCCCTGCCGTAACAATCGTTTTGTTTGCATTATTGTCAGGAATTTCTTTCGCTGTTTCTCACCCCTAAATATTACCGTTGCATTATCTGCAGTTCGCAATTTCACTTTTTTATTCGCAAAATCGATCTGAGCATTACTACTGGCCAACCAATCCATTCCTAAAATAACATCAAACTCTCCTAAATTTAAAGGAATCAAGTCAACTGATAAATGATATCCGGCTATATCGATATCACATTCGGGACATACTCGATCTATAGAAACTTGGTCATCATTCGCTAATTTTATAATTAACATCTCATTCAACCGTTGAATTTCACAACTTATCTTATCAATAAATTTTTCAGAAATAAAAGATCATGTGGCTCCAGAATCAATCAATACTTTTGCATCTACTGAATTCACAGAAAGCGTACCTGCAATCACACTAGGACTCTGCACAGCTTCTTTTATAGTAATATTAAATGTTCTTGCTCTAGGATGACTCTGCTGTGGTGGTGGAGGTAATGTCAACACTCTCGGAAAACTAGCGGTCATCGCAGGTCCACTACAATCCCTAGCAACATATCTTTTCTTCCCACACTGGAAACAAGTAACTTTTATTCTCCCTGCCGGACATTCATTGGAATAATGTCATTTCTGCTTGCACTTTAAGCATGTCACATTTACCTTATTGCAGATGCCCATATGTTTCTGAGCACATATCTTGCAGTATGGAAATTGTGGTCTGATGATTCCCTGCTGGTTGGGAGCTTGGAACCGATTACCTTCTCTCTGATTGCCTTGTCATATCCTTTTAAAATTCATATTTTTCTGGGCTTGAAATCCCAGCTTTTTGTTGAAATGGTTCTGAAAATTTCCTTGTCCCTTTTTCCTTTGGGACATCTCACTTTCCCATTCAATGATCATGGCTTTATGAAACACGGCGGTATAAGTTTTCAACTCAAATACTTCCACTCCGCTACAAATCCACGGCTTCAATCCCTGTTGGAATCTCTTAGCCCAAACTAATGCAGTAAACTTGGCTTCATATTCAGTCACTGACATATTCCCTTGCTTCAGTTCCAAGAACTTGATTTCCATCTAGTTCTTCATGTAGCGAAGAAAATACTTCTCCAGAAAAAATTCCGTAAACCTATCCCTACTTACGATACCTTCCCCTTCTAAAGCTTTGTTAGATTCCCACAACTAATTTGCTTCTCCTTTCAGGAAATAGCTGGAAAAACAAGTCTTCTGGTCCTCTTCAACTTTCACAAGCGCAAAATCTTTCTCCATTTCTTTTAACCAAGCCCTACCCTTAGTAGGATCTGCTGTGCCCTCAAACTCTGGATGCTTAACTAACTGAAACTTCTTAAAGGTAGCAACAGGTATAACTGGTGGTATCTGAGGTTCAGGACGAGGTGGTTGTTACTGAAAGAGATATGTCCTAAGTCCGATCATGTATGAGGATTTAGGAATAACTTTTATGTAATCTGTTTTGATTTCATTGATATTAATAAAAGGCTTGTTTTGTTTTTATTGCGGGCTTTATCTATTTAAATGTTTAAATAAGATATACCACAGTTTAGAGTAAAGCTTTTTATGGATTGTGATGAGAACATAATAATGAGACCTAAAAGATGATAACTCTAAACTTAAATAGATCCTGGTCGTAGGATTACTAACTGGTAATTAATAATCCGCAAAGATCGGTACATGCTTGCTTCATTATGAAGGATGTCTGTTCTCATAGACATTTGTGTGGTGACATTATAGCTAGTATGTAGGTGCTTATTATAGAATAAGTTCACTGAATATGACTCACACAGCTGAACAACTGATGGAGTTCACTCACGTGTCAGCATTTGTTCACATAGTGATAGTTGTACAAGTATCCTTAGACTTGAGGTCATCATAGTCATCTTGTGTACACTGAACTATACTTTGGTTTAGTTCTTAGTCTCAAGGGACAATTATAAGGGCTCTACTGGGTATAGGAATTTGTACACGAAGATAGTGTATGATCAATAAAGGATCTACCCCTTCCAGTATAGGAAGAGAATGTTCAATGCTGATCCACTTATGTTAGTTTAGGAATCTCTGGCCAGAGTGAATGAAATTAGAAAGGAGTTTCTAATTTACATTAAATAGAACTAAGCATAGTGAATGGGAAAGCAAGTGATTAAATAAGATAGGCTTGACACAAGTTCCATGCCTTGTATTTAATCGTGACATTGCAGGGTAGAAGGAATTAATTGTACGGTAACTACTCACTGAATAGGTTCTTCGTATTCTAAGCAGTGAATTCGTATTATCCGGGTAGTCACGATATGCTGAGAAGTATCCCTCACGATGTAGAATAAATATGATTAATTAATTAATCATATTTAATGAATTAAAGAATTTATATAAATAATGACAAAATAGTTTTATTATTATTTATTTCTACTTCCGGCTCAATATTGAACCTACAGGGTCACACCATAAAAGAGAATGATTTAATGGTGGAGGAATTAATTAATAATGGCTGATAATTATTTATTTATGAAATAAATAATTAATTGGAAAATTTAATAATTGATTAAATGAGATTTAATTAATTATAAATAAATTAAGAAAAGGTTCTTAATATTATTAATTAAGAATTTAATTTTTGGAAATTAAATCAAGTGAGAGAATTATTTCTAAAAAGTTTAGAAAAAGGATTAATAATTAAAAGGTGTTTTAATTATTAGTGAGAATATTAAAGGGTTAATAATAATAATATTTTATGGGAAAATTTTCGGCTGAAATTTTTTCCTATAAATATACTATTATAAACCTTATTTTTGCCTAAACCAAAAAAGATTTATAAAACCCTAATTCTCTCCATCTCCTCCTCCTTCATTACATCATTTTCTTGGTGGATACCGGTGAAGTGCTTCACACTTGAGGAGCAGCTGCTAAGGATCTCCGTTCATCATTTTTGGGTCATCATTAAAGACCTCCATCTTTCCATTAACGTAAAGCTTCTTAAGGCAAACATACTGAACTACGAATTAAATATTATTTTTCACATGGATCCTGCGGAGGTTTCGGTTTTTTTTAAGATTTAAATTTACGTTTTCGCTGCGTTTATGTGCTAAAAACCCTTCAATGGCATCAGAGCTACTTGCGAAAAGCTTTTAATTCGTTTATGTGTTCAACTGTTTTCGATATATGAGCATGTACGTGATTCACCATGATTTGATGTTGATATAATATGCTTATATATGTATGGTTTTGAATATATGATATTCATGTGAGTTGTATAATCATAAGATGATTATGTAATCTGTATATATACTGATATATACATGATTTATGTTTATTCTAATTATAAGAATCATATTAGATACGGATTCTGAAATGGCTGCTACAAATTTGCTGAAATCTGGGTCTGGTGTCCGATTTACGCAAACGAATATCCATGATCTGTGTTTGACGTCGTTTACTGCCCATAAACAGTGATTCTTGTTTTTCTGATTTGATTCTGATTTTTCTAATTTTTGTCATATTTTCTTTTTATGATTAGATCATGGATAAAATGATATGTTAAGATCAGATTATGTGTTTTAACATGCTTTTATGTGTTGTATGAGCATGGTGGATGGTTATGGCCTTTTTGACCTTAGTGTAATGATTTTGGTTTTGGTTTTAAATACGACTTGCATGTCGTCAATCTTTGTAATCATAAATCTCGAATGTAACTCGAGTTATTCTTGTAAGTTCATTAGATTAGTTTTACTTTCAATCATGTAATGTAATTGAAGACTCAAGAAAGCTATCCAATGGAGGTGATACAAAGAAGAAGACGAGGCATACAAGAAGTCTAAACAAAGAAGAAGACTTATGTAATAAGTAGTTATATTTATTTCCATCACCATATTAGATTGACCTTGATCTTTATCATGAGCTTGATAAAGATCACATAGGATGGGGCCATAACCAAACACATTTACTTTATTACACTTTACATTTACTTGTTTATTTAATTTTATATATGAGATATATGCCTATGTTTACCATGCGATGATAGATTTAGGTGAACTTAAATCAATATAAGGCGTGCTCTAGAAAATCTAGAAAAGGAATCGTTTCTTGCCTTAACAATAAATATTATGAGTACGATCATGAGATTCTTGTGTTTACGAAACACGTAATTGAATATGAATTTTCAATATTGAGAGAAAGGATGATTCTGTCAACAAGAGATTTCTATCTGTAAGAAAGGGTTATTAAGTGATGCCTCTTGACAATGCTCCACCCGATCTGGGAATCATCTGATTATCGATTATTGATTTGAAATATTTAATTTAAAAGGAGGAATCTCTTTATAATATGATTATGATTGTAACGTAATATAATCCCTCTAAAATTAAATAATATCAAGTAGTAATTGGCCAATGACACAACGGGCTTGTGTCGGTCATAGCCTTCTAACATGGTAGAAAGTGGTTCTTATTTTTAAATCATTGTCGTTTCGTGCTACAGCCAAAGGCTTTGATTTCAAAATAAGAAATACTTGTCTATTACATAGAGATGTGTACATTGAATTAGAATCTAAAGGTCGGTACGTGCTACAGCCGTGGGCCGTTGGAGACTAATTCAATTATACAAAATGTTGGGTTAGACTTGACTTAGAATATTGAGTTTGTCGTGCCACAGCCGTGACTCAATTATTCAAGAGGATAAAATTATATTAGGGAATAACATAAGATGTAATTGACAAGAGTTGTCTGCCTATTGAACATCACATGACGTTTCGTACCACAGCCGAGGTTGTGTGATGGAATGTAGGATCCCTATTCCCACTAGCCTTATAAATGCTTAATTTTCACTTAGGGGGTTGAAAAAATTAGATAAACTAGTGGGAGACACTTATGAATAAAGACCCGATTCATATAGTGTTTTGAAATGAAATTGAATATTTGTTAAGTGTTGTTATGTGTTTATCATTTACAGATTTACTATATTCGTCATGTCTTCTACACTATCACTCCAGAGCATACTAGATACTCACAAGTTGACTGGTCCTAATTTAGCTGTTTGTTTTCACTGTAACAAGTTGGGGAACTGGAAGAGGAACTGCAAGGTTTACCTTGCAGAATTAAAGAAGAAGAAGGGTAGTAAGACTACTGCTTCTCATTCAGGCATGTTCATGATCGAAGTTAATATGTCACTAGGTCAAATTTCTACTTGGGTACTAGATACCGCCTGTAGTTCTCATATTTGTAATTCGTTGCAAGGACTAAAGGGAAGTAGGACTCTTGAAAAAGATGAGGTGATTCTACGTATGGGCAATGGAGCAAGGGTTGCGGCCATATCTGTAGGATCATTTAGTTTACATATGCCTACGGACAAGACTATTATTTTGAATAATTGTTATTACGTTCCCTCTATTGTGAGGAATATTGTTTCTATTCCTATGTTGGATGTGGATGGTTTTTCATTTATTATTAAGAATAATGAATGTTCTATCCTTAGAGATAATATTCTTTTTGGACGTGGCATTTTAAATAATGGTCTGTATGTATGTGACGTAGAGCATGATTTACTTCAGATTGAACAAACTAATAAAAGAAAATGAGATGATGAAAGTCTGACCTATTTATGGCACTGTAGGCTAGGTCATATTAGTTAAAATAGACTGCGGACATTGTATAAGGAAGGGTTACTTGACCCCTTTGATTTTGAATCATATCCTACATGCGAGTCTTGTCTATTGGGTAAAATGTCCAAATCTCCATTTAGTGGACATGCAGAGAGGGATGGAGATTTGCTAGGATTGGTACACACAAATGTATGTAGACCAATGTCTACGCAAGCCATGGGTGGATTTTCGTACTTCATTACTTTCATAGATGATAGATCTAGATTCGGATATGTGTATTTGATGAAACACAAGTCTGAAGCCTTTGAAAAGTTCAAAAAATATAAACATGAAATGGAGAAACAAACCAAACACAGTATTATAACTCTTCGATCAGATCGAGGTGGTGAATACTTGAATGGAGAGTTTCTAGATTATCTCAAAGAAAATGGTATAGTCTCCCAGTGGACTCCTCCATTTACTCCACAGTTAAATGGGGTATCTGAAAGGAGAAATCAAACTTTGTTAGACATGGTTCGGTCCATGATGAGCTATGCGAATCTTCCAGTATTCCTATGGGGTTATGCATTGGAAACTTCAGCATATTTACTGAATAAGGGGCCTTCCAAATCTGTTCCTCAAACACCATATGAGATATGGAAAGAAAGGAAACTAAGTCTTAAACACGTTAAGATTTGAGGATGTCCAGCTTATGTCAAGAAAGTTGACCCAGATAAGCTGGAATCTCGATCCGTAAAATGTAATTTTGTGGGATATCCTAAAGAGACTTTGGGGTATTACTTTTACACCGATCATCGGGTGTTTGTCTCCAGACATGCTACCTTCTTGGAAAAGGAGTTTATCCTTGAAGGAAACAGTGGGAGCAAAATTGAACTTGATGAAGTTCAAGAAGCACAAACTACTACGGATCAAGTGGAAACACCTGTTCAGACAGAACAACCTTCTGTGGAACAGCCCATTCGTAGGACAGGGAAAGTGTCTCGCCAACCTGAGAGGTATTATGGCCTTGTCATTGAGAATGACAATGAGTTGTCAATCATTGATGATGAGAACCCTATGACCTATAATGAGGCTATGAGTAGTGTTGACTCAGAGAAATGGCATAGTGCCATGAAATCCGAAATGGAATCTATGTATACCAACCAAGTATAGAGTCTAGTTGAGGCGCCTGAAGGTGTTAAGCCTATTGGGTGCAAGTGGGTATATAAAAGAAATATTGGAGCAGATGGCCAGGTGGAGACCTATAAGGCCAGGCTCGTGGCAAAAGGATTCAAACAAAGGAAAGGGATTGACTTTGATGAAACTTTTTTGCCTGTAGCCCTGTTAAAATCAATTCGGATTTTTCTTGCGATTGCTGCTTACTATGACTATGAGATCTGGCAAATGGACGTGAAAACGGCCTTCCTCAATGGGGAACTTGAGGAGGAAGTGTATATGACACAGCCAGAGGGTTTTCTTTCCAAAGGAAATGAACACCTAGTGTGTAAGCTGTTGCGAACCATATATGGTTTAAGAAGGTTAGTGGGAGTGCGGTAACATTTCTTGTATTGTATGTGGATGACATACTTCTTATAGGAAATGATATACCGATGCTACAATCAGTCAAAGTAAGGCTATCAAAGAACTTCACCATGAAGGACTTGGGAGAAGCATCCGACATTCTCGGTATGAAGAGCTATAGAGATAGATATAGAAGAATGATAGGTCTTACCCAGGGTACATACATCCAGAAAGTGCTTAAAAGGTTTAGCATTGAAAACTCCAAAAGAGGTCTCATACCGATGATCCATGGAGTGTCCCTTTCCGAAAAAATGTCTCCTAAGACACCGAGGAAAGAGAGCGTATGAGTAAGGTTCCTTATGCTTCAGCAATAAGATCTATCATGTACGCGATGTTGTGTACAAGGCCTGATGTTTCTTATTCAATTAGTGTGACGAGAAGATATTAGTCCAATCCAGGTGAAGACCACTGGAAAGCAGTGAAAAACATCCTTAAGTACTTACGAAGGACTCAGGACATTTTTCTTGTTTTTGGTGGTGAATCTGAGTTGAAAATAGAGGGTTATACTGACTCTAGTTTTCAATCAGAAAGTGATAGCAAATTCATGTCAGGGTACGTGTTTACTTTGAATGGTGGTGCAATTCAGATTTTTAAAAGAGGAGATGTCAACATCGAGAGAGTTGACACACATAACAACGTAGCAGACTCACTCACAAAGCCACTTTCTCAGAGTCACTTTGATCGTCATAAAGATAAGATGTTTATTAGATACCAGAGTGATTGGCTTTAGTACAAGTGGGAGATTGAAAGAGATATGTCCTAAGTCCAATCATGTATAAGGATTTAGGAATAACTTTTATGTAATCTATTTTGATTTCATTGATATTAATAAAAGGCTTGTTTTGTTTTTATTACGGGCGCTATCTATTTAAATGTTTAAATAAGATATACCACAGTTTAGAGTAAAGCTTTTTATGGATTGTGATGAGATCATAATAATGAGACCTAAAAGATGATAACTCTAAACTTAAATAGTTCCTGGTCGTAGGATTACTAACTGTTAATTAATAATCCGCAAAGATCGGTACATACTATGCTTGCTTCATTATGAAGGATGTCTGTTCTCATAGACATTTGTGTGGTGACACTATAGCTAGTATGTAGTGCTTCTTATAGAATAAGTTCACTGAACATGACTCACACAGCTGAACACCTGATGGAGTTCACTTACGTGTCAGCAGTTGTTCACATAGTGATAGTTGTACAAGTATCCTTAGACTTGAGGTCATCATAGTCATCTTGTGTACAATGAACTATGCTTTGGTTTAGTTCTTAGTCTCAAGGGACAATTATAAGGGCTCTACTGGGTATAGGAATTTGTACACGAAGATAGTGTATGATCAATAAAGGATCTACCCCTTCCAGTGTAGGAAGAGAATGTTCAATGCTGATCCACTTATGTTAGTTCAGGAATCTCTGGCCAGAGTGAATGAAATTAGAAAGGAGTTTATAATTTACATTAAATAGAACTAAGCATAGTGAATGGGAAAGCAAGTGATTAAATAAGATAGGCTTGACACAAGTTCCATGCCTTGTATTTAATCATGACATTGCAGGGTAGAAGGAATTAATTGTACGGTAACTACTCACTGAATAGGTTCTTGGTATTCTAAGCAGTGAATTCGTATTATCCAGATAGTCGCGATATGCTGAGAAGTATCCCTCACGATGTAGAATAAATATGATTAATTAATTAATCATATTTAATGAATTAGAGAATTTATATAAATAATGATAAAATAGTTTTATTATTATTTATTTCTACTACCGGCTTAATATTGAACCTACAGGGTCACACCATAAAAGAGAATGATTTAATGGTGGAGGAATAAATTAATAATGGCTGATAATTATTTATTTATGAAATAAATAATTAATTGGCAAATTTAATAATTGATTAAATGAGATTTAATTGATTATAAATTAATTAAGAAAAGGTTCTTAATATTATTAATTAAGAATTTAATTTTTGGAAATTAAATTAAGTGAGAGAATTATTTCTAAAGAGTTTAGAAAAAGGATTAATAATTAAAAGGTGTTTTAATTATTAGTGAGAATAATAAAGGGTTAATAATAATAATATTTTATGGGAAAATTTTCAGCTGAAAATTTTGCCTATAAATATACTATTATAAACCCTATTTTTTCCTAAACCAAAAAAGATTTACAAAACCCTAATTCTCTCCATCTCCTCCTCCTTCATTACATCGTTTTCTTGGTGGATACCGGTGGAGTGCTTCACACTTGAGGAGCAGCTGCTAAGGATCTCCGTTCATCATTTTTGGATCGCCATTAAAGACCTCCATCTTTCCATTAACGTAAAGCTTCTTAAGGTAAACATACTGAACTACGAATTAAGTATTATTTTTCGTATGGATCCTGCGGAGGGTTTCGGTTTTTTTTAAGATTTAAATTTACGTTTTCGATGCGTTTATGTGCTAAAAACCCTTCAGTTACAACATCTATTGCTGAAACTGTTGTTGTTGTTGATGCATCATTACCATCTGTTGTTGCATCAGATGGAACATTTGGTTCATAGTATGATTATTCTGTCCCTCAGAATTGCTATTGGACGTTTTAGTTCTGGTCTTTCTTTTTGGTGTCATTTTTTGATAATAAACAAATAGTTCTTTTAATAATTTATTGAACAGTTAATAATGGATAAAGAAATAATTTGATTGGTATTAAAACAAGAAATTTAAACAGCTGATAGTGGAAAGGAAAACAATTTGACAGATATCAAAACAAGAAATTGAAATAGTTTAAAATTTAAACAAATTATTTGAAACCATTTTAAAATCTTAAATAAATCAATTGTTCAACATTATTTTTAAATAAAACAAAATTTAAGACATGGAAAAATTGTAAAGCAGTAAAGTAAATATAAATGCTGTAAAGACTGAAATTTAAAGAAAAGATTGAAAAAGGTTTATTTTATATATATCTGACACCAGCCTCAAGTGTTAATGCATAATACAAAAGTCTACCGTCAGATCTATCATAACTACTGCTGATACATGTCCAAAACTGAGTACTACACACATACATATATGGTCTCACTATACTATAGCTGCCTCTATCTACATATATCACATATATACAACAACCCAATCCAACTATCAAACATCAAAACCCTGGAGGAATGCGTCTCAACTCCTCATTAAGCATCTCAATAACTGACTGTACGAGACGGGTGGCTCTATGAAACTCTACATAAGTATGCTGCCCATCATGCATCAAGGCATCTAACTCAAGAGTAGCATTATACACTGTCTGTTGTAGTCTCTGCCTCATCATATAATCTGGCTAAAGTACGGCTAACGGTCCTCTATCCCTCTGGTCAAACAATCCCATGATCTCTCTGCACTGCAATCTCCAATACTGTACATCCTCTCTCACAATACTGTACTCATGATACGGGACCATATGTGGCTCTGCGACCTGTCCAACAGACTCCTGAAACGGAACCCTAGATATCCCAGTAACACCCTGCTGAGGTAAACCCAACTGTAATCCCATATCATGCTCATCCATCCCCTCGACCGGGGCCATATGGAATACCTCTGGCACTGGAGCATATACTGGCATAAGAGGTAGTAATGTGGCCTTTGGAAACTCTGTCTCCATCTCTTGTATAAACTGTTACACTGATACTCTACAGGTAAGGGAGGTTGTAGTAATGGCTTAAAGAACTCTAGAGGATCAAACATCTCCATAGGATTTGGTAGCTGCTCAGGGGTTGGGGGTGCTGGCTCATGTGGTAACTGTGGTGGAGGTGGCGGAGGTATCTGTGCTGGTATTTCGGCTGACACTGGCGGTATCACTCGTGCAATTGGCCTGGTAACAGTCCTCTCAGAAGACGCAGATGATGCCATCTGATAATATAACCAAGAAAGAAAAAAGGGTCACTCAACATTCCTAGAACTTATAAATTCTTAATCTAAAACTATCTAAACCCTAACCTTCATATTCCTATATCTGGGGTCTAGGGGTTACTAGTTAATTACCAAACATGTAAAAACTTGTATAACAATTAAGCAAATGCATAACTAACCCCTTTAATACTAAGAAGGAATGAAAACAAGAACAACACTCTACTTTTATTACAAACCGAATTTAAAATATCACAGAACTCTCTTTATTACAAACCATTGTCTAACAAAATTTTAAACTAAATTCACCTTTATACAAACACACACCACATCTATCTACACTACACCTGCTCAGATAACTCAAAACTTTCTTCCTGAATCGGGATCAGCACTTTTGGTATTAAAGGGTGTAATATCCGGGATATATCGTGTAATTCTTTTGCTATTAAATAATTATTATGTGTGTTCAATATCTATTCTGTGAGTTAATTGTTAAATGTTATCTGTACTTGGATATTCAAAAATAATATTAATTGAGTATTTTAATTTTTATATGTCCAAATAAAACATAGATAATTGTCATATCTTCCTAATTATTTTTATGTTGATTTATGGATTTATAAGGATCATATGAAATTTATAAAATCTTTTTCCGAGTATTTAAAATCTATTTTATAAAAACGGGAACCAATCGACGTCATCCGTTGTTACATTTTTGGAACCCGAAACTCTTCCGAGAACTCCTTCCTAACCCAATTGTAATATTCCGAGCATATTCCATGTTTCAAATTTTTCGATCCGGCGTACGGTTTGTTCTGCGCGGGTCCCGGCGCAACATTTTCGATACAATATTCGTTTCGATAAATCAATAAAACCCGTATTTTCGATAAACGGGAGCTTTTTATTAAACTATCCCAATTATCACTTCATAGTACGTGTAACCAGGCGCCGAGACCAAGACCGCAGTACAAATTGTACTGATTTGGATAATTATCCCGAAAACCGATACCGTTTGGATCAGTTTTTATAAATAAACGTGTCGTTTTATATCCGGAATGATCCAACGGGATACTAATTTTCCGTAATTATAAATAGCCTTTTTCCATATTTTATTTCCTATCAAAATCATTTGCAGATAGTTAATTCTATAATTTTCAGAGAAAAACCCTAATTACATAAACTGTTCTAAGAATCAAACAGCAAAACGAAGGCGTTACCGATCTCTGTTTTCAAAGCTTGAGTAACCAAAACGAAGGATTTGAAGTGTTCTATCAGATTCTGAGCTTTGTTTCACTGCAGAATCAAAGGTTTATTTTCTGAAAATTTATTTATTTTTGAATTAAATTTATTAAAAATATGAATTTTTGTTCGGATGATTGTTTGTATGATTTGATGATTGCATGTTGTAGAGCTTGTTTTCCTGATGATTTTGATATATTATACGTCTGATTTGGAGTTCAATAACATGTTCAAATTTCAGTTTGATTTTTGAATTTTAAAATTAGGGTTTATAACCCGTATGAATGTTCTTAATTGAAATTTGGGGGTTTCTTATTCTGAAATAGATTGATGTTGTGGTATAGTGTATTGTATTCTCTATGAAATTTGCAATCTAGTCGTACAAGTTTCATGAATTAACGAGGTCTGTAGAGAAGGGAGTTGTGTTTTGAAGTTTACGTCGAACCCGCCGGAAACCGGCGAGTTTCTTGATCAAATTCCGGCCAAGTCTGGGGTTATTGATGAATTTTGATTGCAGATATAGGTTCCTGGTGTTGTGTAGTTTAATTCTGGAGGTGATGGTGGTGGGAGGATGCCGGAGGTGAGTTCTTCGGCCACCCCCGACTTTTCCGGCGACTGGAATTGCAAAATTGCAGTTTGGTCCTTGTACTTTTACGTGATGTATTATGTGCTATATGTGACTTGTTGATTGACTATCAGTCTATATATTCGGTGTTTACTTGATTATTGCATAACTTTCAATCCGTTAATCGGATTTGGGTAAAACGAAGGGTAGATAGAAGTATGCATAGAATAGAACTCTATGAGTCGATTATTGATAGATGTTTATGATATGTGAGCAGAAGAGGTAAGGCGTAACAAAGGGAAACAGGTAGTTGAAGAGTAAGACGATTGAGATTGGAAGCGAGTGCAGAATAGTAAGCTACTACCAGGCAAGTGTTCTGAACTTTCTCGAGATATTGTAGTACTTGATAATCCTGTCATATTGCAAGTGCTTTGAAGCACAGAAACCTAAACCCTGATTCCAGTTATTGATCTTGAGTCGTAACCTGATTCTTTCTAGACCATTGATTGTTGTATACCCAAACACGAACCACGAATCTATGTACTACTCCACAAATACATACAAACTAAATACCAAACGTTGAACTGAATTACTTATATACTCAATCCATGATATCTTATGCTTTGAAAGACCAAATCCTTGAAACCCTGAAACATTGATTCCTTTGTTATCCAATTCTTTCATTACCCAGCATCCAAGCTTTGAAATTACCTTGTTGATCCTTACAAGGATTAAAACCCTTTCATTGTTAAACACTCATTGTTATTAATGATTCTGGTTATTGTTTATTATTGCTTATTCTGTTATTATGTTAGAATTGGATTGTTTTTATAAAATTGTGGACCAGATTCGTGGTCAGACCATATAATGGTCAAGTTAGGCCAATGTGTGCCTTGGATCCAGTAGTTAGAGCAATGCTGTGTGCCTTGCTCGGGGTTAGTGCATGACTGATCAGTAGCCTAACCTTGGTTTTTAAATTAAAAGTATAATATCCAATTCTAAATCATAATCCATTGTTCACTTGATATCATAATCATGTTCTCTTGATGATCATTATTCTCAATTTTGTCATCGTGACTTACTGAGCTACTTAGCTCATTTGTGCGATGTTGTTTATATTCTTTCCAGTTAAAAAGGAACCAGTCGCGAGAGCTAGGGGTTCAGGTTGAGAAAGCTGAGCTAGTAGGCTTCTTTTGGAATAATTTAAGTCTGTAAAAGTTTGTAATAAAGTTTAATACTCAGTTTGAGTTTGAATGATTGGGATTTGAACGGTATGTAAT
Source organism: Apium graveolens (assembly GCF_009905375.1). NCBI lineage: Eukaryota > Viridiplantae > Streptophyta > Magnoliopsida > Apiales > Apiaceae > Apium > Apium graveolens. Next base: position 111,303,459 of record NC_133653.1, read on the forward strand.
ATAAGTAGATGTGTGGCTTGTGTGCATACTTTAACCTGTTGCGATTCGTGGTAGTTGGTAAATAGGGTCACTGCATATTATTGTTATCTTTATTATTGTTATAAGCAGGTTAGAAATAAGGTGTGTATATGTGTGTGGACCCCAAACTTCTGACCCGGGTTTGGAGGGCGCCACAAAGGGTCCCGCTGCTTGCCTCGTTACTTTACCACACGAGTCCTGATAGGTTTCATTTTCCTTATTAACTGAAAATAATAAGGTGAATAACAATAAAAAAGGGGTGAGACATAAGTTGCTCAACAAGTCCATAATATATAAACAGTGTTATAATAAGCTAAATGAACCGGTAATTTGGTTACATTTGCAAAGATATAACCTCGCAAGAAAAAAACAAAGGTGATTATCAATAAACTAAACTGGACACAAGTTCGCACCTATATCCTGCTGATCAGCCAGGATACAGTGCAGATCCATACCTCCATGTATAGATCAATTTGGGTACCCAGGCTCTACGTCCTAACACAAGGATCCAGTTAAATCCTGATCCTTAGGATCAAGTGTATACCTGATCCTAATCTTCACCATCCAGTCCATAGATGAACAGCCGGAATGATAGGTATGCTTTGATGTATCCCAACATCGGATATATCAGGATATATATATATATATATATATATATATATATATACACTATTGGAATATGAATAGAGGGTTCAATGAATTAGGAGAAATCAGGACTAGAAATGAAATATGAACAAATGAATAATAATTGTGTGTTAGTGTTTGTGAACAGGAATTATCAGTGTGTAACTGCGATAAGAATCTGAAAATAATTCACTATTCTGAATTTAAAATATGGGAAAAACTTGTTTTTCACGCGATCTACCACTAGAAATTCACCGTTCTCTATCCCTGGCTCGGTCCACCTTGTTGGCTTCGTCTCTATCAAAGAAAGATGTTTATTTAGTCAACTCGTATCTCAATCGTGTCTCAAACTGACTTCACATAGCCCTTATCGTCTACCCGTACGCTTATAATTGACTCGTATAACAATTAAAAATAATTAGGACTCGATTAACCATATAATTCATATAGCATATAAGTCACATAGTCACTCTAGGTTTAAAATAATTTTTAGAATCAAAATTGACTCGCTATTCACATTTCTGAACAATATCTGGCTCGTAATCTATTTTTCAGAATTTATTGGACTCGTCTCTATAAGTAATAAGGCTTATAAGCAAATAAATATCAAAAGTCGACTCGTTTCTAAAAGAAATTAGGATTTAAAACTATTTTAATGAAAACATGTCATTTTTTTTAGTCGAAGGTCCTTCGTTTCGCCTAAATCGGATAAACGGTTCAATTATTGTTCGATAAATAAGAATAAATTAATTTATTATTCAATATAAATAATTATTCAGAATAATTGTACCTAAAAAATATTTTTAAATAATTATTTAGGAAAAATCAGAATTAAAAATAATTTTTCCATAATTTTTGAATTAAAATGAATTTATTATGATTTATTGAAAATAATTTGATTAATTATCAAATTAATTAATCATTTTTAAATAATTAATAAATAATAAATAAATATTAAATGATTAAAGGAATAAATAATTTTCATTTTAGAAAATATTTCAGAATTATTTATAATATAAATCAGTTAATCAAATAATTAATTAATCAATTTATAAAATAAATAAAACTGATTTTTATAATTAATAAAAACAAAAATTCCAGAACCACATATCAGGAATTGAGTTTCTGTCAGGGTGGATCAAAACCGGGTTGCAACCGGGTCACCAAGAACATCCCGAGTTGGGGATGAACTGGCCGGAAATTGCTCAGAATCCGGCAACCGGCCAGGATTCCGGCAAGTTCAATTCGTGCCGAAAATAACACCGTTTGGTGCGTTTTTAACTGGGTTTCAATTCTAAATCACTACAACAACACAACTCCGGTAAAAACTAATCAGAATAATCCATGTATCAACTTCGCTGGTAAAATCGATTAAAACTCCGGCCAACAATCGTTTGTACATTAAACTTCACGTTCTATAGCTTAAATCAAAGCTTATAAACTGTATAATCAAACCCCTAACATCTCAGGATCCAAAGATTCTATAAAATAAAAAATGTATAAATCAAAAATTAGTATAAACCCTAATAATCGAATTCACATATCCAGGAATCATTCGTTCAATTAACTACCATGAATCGACTGCAAATCATCATACAAAGCTATATCAATCATCAAATCATCCTAATAACACTAGAATCAAAAAGTCCTAATTCGGGTATAAATCCCAGAAATCGAAATTGAAAAATAACAGATTAAAACATGAAATTGATGCTAGAATTCGAAAGAAAAAATCAAAAGGATGAATTTGAGTACTCACATCACTTGAGCAGAAAATCGATCAAAATCAATGATTGATTCTTCGACCCGAATCCGACGCGATCGTGTTCTTCAGAGAATTTCAAGATTTTTGCAGAATTTTTATAATTAATTATAAATAAATGAATAATTATTGTATTTATAATAGCAAAATTAATACTCCGAATTAAAATTAAGGCCTTAATTATATATCTATTAAAATCAATTAGCCCCTAATTTTATAATTTTTGAATATTAATTTTTTATTTTTAAATATTTAATATATACAATATATATGCCAAAAATTCCCAAAAATTGTGAATAATTCAAAAATACAAGGAAATGGTAAATTTGAAAGTCCTATAATTTTATAAAACTAAAAAATGTGATTTTTTTGGGGATTTTAAAAGTCATTTTTCGCGTAACGAGAAAATTTATAAAATATCTAGATGTTCAGAATAACACGATGGTACAAGCCCTTCTAAGAAAAATAAGGGCAATTATTTTATTTGAAATATCAGTTATTAAAACATAGTTCAGGTCATATAACTTTTGATACAAAGGCTTTTAATACAAAATAAAATATCCATTCGATACCCGAAAAATATCCTGACGATACGAAATACACGTAGCACATAACAGTTAGGGTTTTATAACTAATTATATATAAATGACTTAATAAATTACATAATTTATCTTTATAACGATATAATACAAGCGTAATTTCCCCGTCGTTACAGCCATGTCTCGTGGTGTGTTAACAAGGATAAGTACACATCTTGTGAGCTTCTTTTGCATGATTTGTTGATATGTCATATCCTTAGAAAATCATTTATGGCATGATAATTCCTTGTATGTGGTTGCGAAATTTTAAAACTTGAGATGCATCTTTGTCAATTTTAGTAAGTACTGAAGCATGCTTTCACCTTGTGAGATATTGATCCTAATTTGTGATTGGTACATCTTATATCAATCGGATTTTGTTGTTGTGTGTTGTTTATCATGAAATATGTCGCTCTAGAACTTGTTTTAAACCTTGTTGATACTAAGTGGTATGTGTATGTATGAAAATGATAAAGGCACTAGGATGTACCTTATTTACCTAAACAACACCCATAAATTATATCCCTATTGAAACCCTTTGAGCCTTATATCCGTTCTTTTGATATATCACCTATCTAAATGCTTGAACCTACTTGTTCGTTCTTGTCTTGATTTACTAGTAAAGAATTTTGATTCATTTGAGGGTTGGTGATACATAGTGTGGGGATTCTTTGTTAAAATGTGAAAAAATTGGTGGGTATCAAAATCAAAAAAGAAAAAAAGAAAAATAGAAAAGGTTAAGTACTCCTTTGAGAAGAACATGTGGCGAGTGTAATATCATATGAAAGGGACGATCCATGTGCATGTGCGGGTATTAAGTACATTGTACTAGAAATTATGAGGGATTAATTTAATAACTCTTATTTTTCTTGGTGACTTTTCACTGCCCTAGGTTACTGGAGAAATACTTGAACCTTGAAAAAAAGAGAATAAAAAAGAGTTTGTGTTCATGGGTTTGTGCAACATGAAGTGGGAACGTACATGGTAATATGTGTTTAGAGTTTAATGCTTGTGAGAGTTCGCTCAGCTTTTACATGATTTGATTTCATATTGAGTGCCTAATTAAAGATGAACATTATGCTCTATTAGTTTATCAAATTAGCCACTTGTTAGCCTTTTTCTTGATATCCTACCCTTTACCATAGCCATGTTACAACCTTTAACGAAGACCTTTTGAATTGTGCATGCATATATGCAAAGTAGTGGAGATTTGGTAGACAACCAAGCTTATGGTAGCGCATGATTTCATTGATTGAACTTGAGCGAATACACTTAACCTATACACTTGTGTAATTTGAGAGTTGTGTGAGTTTTTCTTATCCATAACATGTACTTACTAAAGGCGACTATGATGTTTATTTCATGTTATATTTGTCTATCTAGACAATGTGTGCGTACTTGGATAGTTGTGTACGAATGATGTGCGAATTAGAAAGAATGTCGAAATTGTGTAATTGTAGTTTACATGTGTGGAGTGTTGTGAGATGTTGCATACCTGAGACTTTGGCAGCAAAAAATGAATTTTATGGGTAGATTCACTATAAGCCCTCACGAGACAAAACTCGTCCTACTAGGGCTACCTAGGGAATTAACGGCTTGTTGTATATGCTCAATGCAATCGTACCATCCAGGAAAGTGATGTTAGTTAGTTAGGACTTAGTTTTTATTTCACTTATTTATCCGAGGACGTGCAAATGCTTAGTGTGGGGATGTTTGATAGAGTATATTTTTATATATTTTTTATATGATTTTATTCTCATATTAATTATGTTTTGCACTGATTTGGATATTTATTTAATAGGTTTTGATTTTTTATTGTAGGTTACAAGGAAATTCTAGACTTGGAAGGATTTAGAGCAAAAAGTCTTATTTTGGAGTAAAATAGAAGAAAATTCGTAATATTGGACTACACGGGCTGCAAATACTGTTAAGGCCGTATCTTGAGTTCTAGAAGTCCGTTTTTTGACGATCTTATAGTCCACGCAAAGCCCACAGAATTCTATTTAATTTAAAGATGGTCCAGAAAGGAGAATCAAGCTGGAGCAGCCCAGAAAGGAGAATCAAACTGGAGCAGCCCAGAAACTGTAGTGAACAGACAACTACGAATTTTTATTATAGAATCATACTTAGTCTAGAACTCTCACTTGTAGTTTGATCAGAATAAGAAAACACTTTTATCATTAGACAAGACATCATATTTTATTATTAGTTTAGACATATAATTAGAGGCACGTAATATTATTATAGAGTATGAATAGTTAGGGTCTTATATAGAGCTTAGAGAGAAGCCATGAATTTTCATCTTGTGACAGGATTGAAGATTACAGGTTTTCTTATCTGATTTTATCACATGTTCTTATTAGATTAATTATGTTCCTCTGTTTTCCTAGTTATTTTACTTGTGTAATTATTAGCGAGTAGTCGTTTCTAGGGCATTAAGGAGAAGCCATGTTTGCACTATAATCTTTGCATGATCTTCATAGTAGTTTGATTTATTATGGTTAATTCTAATTGATTATGTTTTATTATTAATTTATGTTACCGGACAATATCATGAATTAATTCTATACAATAGGATTAATAGATAGGTAGATTTTACTCACTAGAGGCACACATACGATTAGCAGAACTGAATTTGAGAGCGGGAGCATCATTGGATTTCTAATAGCGTTAATGATCGGGAGAGATTAATAATTCCTCTAATTACCTAACTAATTAAATTACTAGAAGTGATAAATTGTGTAAAATTTCGAGTGTTAATGCTTGGGAGAGATTGGCATACTTTGGTTATGATATCACATTTATTGCTTTAGCTTAGAAGCCAATTATTTTGTAAGCATGGTGGACCTGATTGCCCTAGATTTTTAATTCCTTGTTTAAAGTCTAATTAATTAGTTTTAATTTAGTCATAGTTATTAGTTAGTTAAAATCTTTATAACCGATTTGTCCTTAAAACAATTGATAGTAATTGAGTCAAAATTGATAGAACATGTCTCCTTGTGGATTCGACCCGTACTTGCTAGTATCTGCTAACAACAGACACCATGCACTTGTCGTTTATATATAAAATAACACATCAATTGGACTCTTTAATTATGGAGGCCATAGTGCCTGTGTACCTTTGTTATAACGTGGGTCTATGCGATTGGGCATATGTCCGTACTATACCTGACTGATCAACATGTTATAGTACTGTTTTGATTCTAGTGTCCAGTCTAATTTATTATTGATCTTCATTAACAACATTACTTCTTGAAAAGTTTTATGATTACAAAACTGGACAAAGACCTAATTCAAGAGATGAATCAGTGAATTGCTCGTTGCTTTTGATTTATGATTGAGGGCTAATAAAGGCCATTATTTTATTTGCCCAACTACTTCAAATAAATAAAGATGTTTATAAAATTATTTAAAGATTGTGTCCGGGAACTTCTTTTTTTAATGATATCTGGAAACCAGTTGGGATACTTGCTGGGTATTTTTGGCTCACTCTTAATTTGTGAATTCTTATTTCTTTCAGTATCAAATGAGGATAAAAGTGAATAGTTATTAAAAGACAACAAAATTGGAGAAATCCCAGTTGTAAGAGGTCGGAGATGTCAGAGTGAATAAGACGAGGAAGTTAGTGAAAAAAGTACTAAAATTTTATTAGTTGTTATAAATTTTAAAAGGTTAAATTCTTATTTCATACCATAACCTGTAAACGATCCAGATTTGAGGGGTTGTCTGTATATTTATTTTAATATACATGTTTATATTGTTTAAAGTTATTTAGTGACACCTAATCCTGACCCCGGATTTGGGGATATTACATTTTAAGAACACAGATTTGTAGTAAGACAAACTTGATTAATATAATTAAGTGAGATTTTTGATATATTAGGTTTTTGTGTAAATTCTAGGAAACATAAATCTATATTTCTTAACTGCTTTGTTCAAACCATTCCAAACAATTTTAAAATTCAAGAAACACATTCACCTCCCTATGTGTTGCTTTTCTTTGCATTCAATATCTAACAACAATTGTGTCAAATTTATCGGTCTGTTTCGAAATATAAAGCATCTAAATTTCAGAGAGGCGTCCCCGTATGTATGTCGCATGTGAATACAATTATGGGTTCTGCTTTATCTAATTTGCAGAGCAAAATAAACTGAAAAGAGACTATCCCACGTATAGTGCTAATTATGTGCTGCTCATGTGCTTCTGGAAGTGTTCTAAACAACGACCGATTAACCGATTAATCGGCTGATTAATCGGAGTTCGGACGGGTCCCGTTTCGATTAATCATTAATCGGGTCAAAATATAATTTTTTAAAAAATCGGTCAAAAGTCGGGCAGTTCGTAAAAAATCGGTCGATTCAGGTCAAAAATCAGTCGAATTAGTCAAAGTTTGAAATTTAATAAAAAAAATTTAAAGAAAAATTTAAGTTTTTTGAAAATAATAATTAATAATAATAATAATATTTTAAATCTTGAGGTTTGAACTAGCAGATAGTAGTTTTATAACTACCAAGTAGTGACTAGTGAGTAATCTGTAATAAATAATTAGTATAAACCACTTAAATATCAATTATGGACTACCGATGGTCGTTTCTTTTTTGTAAATTTTACCATTTAAACATCAATATTGAATTAATGGTATGTAGTTTTATTTTTGTAAATAATATGGAAGGTTAGTGACATTTAAATAGAATTAATTATTATTATTTATTAAATAAATAACTTCCGATTAACACTCCGATTAATTAATCCGATTAATTACCGATTATCCGATTAATCACTGAAAAGTCCCTCCACCCCTCCACCGAACAATCCTTATTTCCGCTTTTTAGAACACCGGCTTCTGGTGATAGCTTTGTATTTTTATTTTTACTTTGCTATGTAAAAAAAAATCGTTTCTGATAAATTGTGAAATTCAAAAAATAGGTCAAAAAATAGAAATTCATCATAATTAAGGAATTTGGACAAATATTTTGACGGAAAGAAAAAAAAAGGAAATGTATTCCTGTAAGGTAGAACTGGAATAGCGAGTACATAATTTTATTGTCCGCATAGTAATCACTACATGAATGCTACAGGTGCAACCGTAATAACCTGCATTCATTCTGCTTTGACATAATATCTGTAAAAATTATTTACATATGAAAGTGTTTCGCAATCAATACAAGTCCCAATTGCTGCACCGAAGCGTGGGATAAAAGATTCATCTCTTGTGAAAGAGGAAAAAAAGGGCGATGAGAAAAAAAGAATGTTATGTCAAAACGTAATTGGTTATAAGACTTGTGGGTGCAATCTGCAGGGATCAAGGTGAAGTACTTAACTGCAATGTCAAATCCATGAAAGCATCTTCTCCGCAAGGAATAGTTAAACCACCCATACGATGATTGAATCCAGATTCTTCCTCAGCTCGAAGCAACAAGGCATGAAATGAAGGATGATTGAAGTAAGATAACGGAACTATAAATCTCTTCTTCATAGTCTCTCCAACATAAACCGGTAGATGGCCTTTAGGAACATTTAAGAGAGTGCTCGAACGGAGCTTCGACACCTTGACAACTAAAGCAAGGGATGGCATATGGATTCCCAAATATGTTGAGTGGGTTGCTTGAAATTATCTGTTAAAGAATTAGATTATAAGCTATATCTGGATATGGGGATATGGGGATATGGGGGGAATTTGATGGAAGAACTGTAGTAGATGAAGGATGTAGAGGAAGTTATATATATATAGTGCGGAAGCTGCATAGCATATCGTTTCCGAATGGGTTTGGAATAGGAAATTACACTATCCAGTTGTTAGTTGTCCGGGATTGATTTCGGCCGCTTTGAATACAAAGTAAACAAAAGCATTTAAATTTGTTGGGATCCTCCGGTGTTACTTGTCTCGAAAAATAATTCCAAACGTGCGAGGAGTGTCTCGAAGAAGTACCAGAACTCCCTGCAAATTTTTAATAAAAATAGATTAGCAAAGTATTTGAATTTTCAATAAAAATAAAAAGATACAAAATTCTGAAAATTCGAACATATAATTCTAAGTTCAAATAATCGATTTTAAAAAATCATAAAAATATATAAAATACATAAAATCACATTCACAGAATCACAGGATCAAAATAACATATTTAATCGATTTTAATATTTTAAAAAAACACAAATTTATAAATTTACGAAAATAAAAATATAACATATAAATTTTACCGGCTTCTGTATTGGGTCGAGCTCGAGGGGGTCGCATGGAATGTGCTTGACTCGAGCCTTGGGATGACAGGGTGCCCCTCCCTTCTTCCATTTACTTGAAATTATTGCCTGAAAAACTGTAATATTGCTTGAAAACTCGCCGAAAAATTAAGAAATATCGCCGGATATTAAGAAACCTCGCCGGAAAATATGAGAGTGAGTGTGTGTGAATGAGTAACCCGTGAATGTGGAGCTGAAGTGAGAAAATTAAGAGTGAAATGTAGTCTGTATGTGACTGTAATCTGTAACTGTAAATATGGCCTCTTAAAATTTAAGTGAGAGATCGAGAGAGAGTTTAAGAGTGAAGAGAGATTGACAGTGAGGAGAGAATTTATAGAGCTTCAATTTAGCCGTTAATATTTAGCCGTTAGAATTAGAAGGAGGTTCTGTGAGTCTGTGACTGTGAGCAGCAGAGCAGCAGAGGAGCAGAGACCGTTGCAAGGCTGTTACCGTTGAAAGACGAAGCGCGTGGACTGCATTCGCGGGCCGAGCCGGTCCGGTCCGTGCCGGTTCGAGCCAGGAGTTCGTTGACGATTCTCGCGTGCCGGGCCGGTCCGGTTCCGGGCCGGTTCCGGTTTTCAGAATGGTAAGTCGTGCTCGGTTCGTTTTAATTAACGGTTCGATCCGAATCGTGATTCGGCACGTCACGAGGCGACCTCTACGAATTTCTGGCGATCCGAATAGCGAGCGGGCCGATCCAAACCGTTCGTTTGGCCGGCTCTAGTTGTCCCTGCTCACTATCCTCACATGGCTTTGCCTTATTTGATTTTAAGTACATACTCCAGATGTTATCCATCAACCAGCTAAGTACGGTTGAAAACCGGCTCCACTTTGTTTGTGCACAAGACTCATCAGTAGGGCTGTTCACGAACCGAGTCGAGCCGAGTTTTGATATAAACGAGCCGAACTTTTATTTTTTTTTGACGAATCGAGCCAAGCCGAGCTTTATTATCGAACAAAAAAACGTGTTCGAGCTCGAGTTCGTTAAGTAACGAGCCGAATACGAGCTTGTTCGCGAACAAATACGAGTCGAGCCGAACTCGAGCCGTAACCGAGCTGCTCGTTAAAGAATAAAAAAGATATAATTTTGTTGGCCCAAACCAATTGATTAAACCCAAGCCTTCAATCCAAGCCCAGCCCAGCCCAACTGAATATCCATTTGCCTCGATATTAACTCATCCCCACCTTAGTTATCTGTTGTTTCTTTCAATCCGATTTCATACAAATTGAAAGAATAGAAATTACATAGTAAATATGATGATGGGTAAAGATCGACAATATAGGGTATTCAACGACCTATCGCTTTGGTTCTCAACATCCCCCTATCTCAGCCTTCTCCGATTCAGTTTTCCTATCATTCTCCGGTTATTGCTCGCCACTCTTCGTTGCCACGGCTTACGCCGGCCGGATTCCTGTCGTTGCTGTTAGGAATATCGATTTGATTTGATTCGATTTTGATTTGATGGTGATTCTGTTGCCATGAGAAAAACCTCTATCCTCTTTTTTCTCCATCTCTCTCTGGTTTGTGTATCTGAATTATAAGTTTTATCAAAATATTTAGAAAAAATATTATTTATTTTGAATTTAAACGAGCCGAGCTCGAGTCGAACGAGCTCGAGCCGAGCTCGAGCCGAGTTCGAGCCGAGTTCGAGCCGAGCTCGAGCCGAACATGTTAAAACTCGGCTCGAGCTCGTTTTGCTTAACGAACATATTTTCATGTTCGAGCTCGAGCTCGAGTTTAAGAACGAGCCGAGCCGAACGAGCCCTTAACGAGCCGAACTCGAGCTTGTTCGCGAACACCTCGGTTTGTGAACAGCTCTACTCATCAGCTCAATGACACGCTTCGGTGGGACATATTTCAATTAATGTTATTTCATGAGGTGGCGATTATAACAACTCAAGGCATTTTGTAATCATGATTTTTATAATTTGAGTATTTGAAGATCATTATCTATAGTGTTTAGGGGCACCTGTGAATTTGAATGTCTTTACAACCAGTGTTACAGATTTCGGAAATCGGAATTATTCGGTTGAGGTACTGAGTTACGATTTATCGGACGATTTTTAAAAAATCGGATGATTTATCGGCGATTTATCGGGAATCGGTCAAATCGGATCAATATTTTTGACCGATTTTTCACCGATTTATCAGAGATTTTTGAAAAATTGGCCGATTTCTATAACAGAGTTTCCAACGAATAAAGACTCTATCCTATGGTTAAAATTCTTTAAATTAATATGGTCATGATAAAAAAAAATTCTTTATTGAGTGTATTACTTTATTCAGAATAAAAATATATTGTGTTTATTATGGTGCAACCGGAAAAAAAATATTATTTTAACAAAATATTATTTTATCTATTTTTACTTCATCAATATTTAAATATATTTTCATTCAAAACTACTCGTAGACTTTTTTCGAGGACCTGTTCTTATTGCAAAATCTAATTAATATGCAAGGTGTTCTGAGGTAGTTTCTGCCCTCGACAGAAAAAGCTTTAAATTTGCTTTATTAGGGTTGTCTTTATGTCCGATGATGGTTCACTGCAATTGTATTAATAATCGTTATATATATATATATATATATATATATAGGTTGCATTAATCTACTGAAGCATTTAAGACACGAAACTTAATTAATTTGATGATATTGACTGGGTGTTTCGTATATGTCTACCATTGCTGTTACTTGTAAAACTCACTAACTCTCTACTATATATATATGCATACTACAAGTCTACAACACAATACGTGTGTATACATTACCAGAATAAATTTGTTTTTACTCACTAATTAACCCACAAACAAGTTAAGGCGGCGGAGAATCACTAAACATTCTTGTTCATTCGAGCCCTGTCAAAATTTTATAGAGAACTTTTGGTCATCAATATTTTTGATCAAACAATAATTATCCTGGAAGTGAGATCAACAAAGACATCTTCCCTACAATGAATAGTTAAACATCCCATAGGATGATCATACCCAAACTCTTCTTCCGCACGAACTAGCAACGCATGAAACGAAGCATGATTCAGGTAAGTTACAGGTACTACATAGTGCTTCTTCTAAGTTTCGCCCACATAAACTGCCACATATCCTTTTGGAACGTTATAACAATAAGTTTTACACTGCGACTACACTTTCTTTACTTGTTTTGGACTGGCAAACATGTAAGGCAAACGGATTCCCATGATTTCTGAGACTAAATTAATATCTTGTGCGATAATCTCATTGGATGTATCCATCTATCTGCTGCGCAAATAAGTACTGTTAAAATTAAAATATAATTTTGACTTAAAATAATAAAAGAGTATGGACTATTCTAGATTATTCTTGATTTTGTCTAAACTCTAGAACTATCCATAGAGTATTCTAGTAGTGTGTCTTTTGATTTCTAGTATTTAAGCAAGAGTCTTTTGAACTCTAGCAATTAAATTAGTGTCTAGAGTTTTCCATGAAATCCTATATAAAGTCTTGTACCAAATCATTTGTAATCATGTCATTTTCAAACATTATAGTTTATTAAAAATATCTCTTCTCATAAATATCTTGAGTTGTGTGAATTTGAGTGAGATCCTTTCTTCCAACAAAGTGGTATCAAGAGCCAAAGGTTCTACTTGTCTTCAAAAAAGACTTGTGTTTGTTAAAGAAGAAGGAGATCATGGCAAATGGAATGTCTCAATGACAAATGCCAAAATTCACCAAAGACAATTACGAGAATTGGTGCATTCGTATGAAGGTGATCCTTGGAGCAAATGATGTGTGGGAACTTGTGGAGAAATGATTAATGGTGCCCGAAGATGAAGCAAATTTGAATCAAGTTCAAAAAGATCAACTACAAGCCCAAAGAAAGAAGGACCAAAAGGCGATTATGATCATCCATCAATGTTTGGATGATTCTATACTACAAAAGGTGGCTTCCGCAACAACATCAAAGAAAGTTTGGGATATTCTAAATTCTTCTTTTAGTGGAGATGCAAAAGTGAAGAGAGTTCGGTTACAAACACTTCGTGGCGAGTTTGAGGCTTTGCGAATGAAAGAAACCGAATCAATTTCAGATTATTTTTCAAGGGTCTTGACCATTGTCAACCAAATGAAAATCAATGGAGAAGAGGTAAGTGATGTTCCTATTATTAAAAAAATTCTTCGTTCACTTGTCTCTAAATTTGATTATAAAGTCGTGGCAATTGAGGAGGCTAAAGATATAGATGAAATGACTATTGATGAGCTTATGGGATCACTACAAGCCCATGAAGAAAAAATGTTAAAAAAGAATGAACCAATTGAACAAGCCTTGCAAGCAAAATTATCTTTCAAAAATAATGATGGAAGATACACAAGTTAAAGAGGTCGTGACCAAGGACGTGCACGAGGCTTCTTACATGGACAAGGAAGAGGACGTGGCCAACAAAGAGAGGAAAATCAAAATGATGAAAGAGTGTGCGAGACAAGAAATTCAAGAGGCCGTGGAAGAGGAAGATTTATTTCAAGGTATGACAAATCAAATATCAAGTGTTATAATTGTCAAAATTTTGGTCATTATACTTCTGTGTGCCGCACTTCAAGAAATCAAGTTGAGGCGAAAACTAATCTTGTAGAAGACAAAGGCAATAAGCCCACTTTACTTTTAGCATAAAAAGGAGAAGCAAATTGTGGAGACAATCTATGGTATCTTGATAGTGGGGCAAGCTATCATATATGTGGAAATAAAAACTTGTTCGTGGATCTCGATGAAAATGTGAATGGCAAAGTCACTTTTGGAGACTCTTCGGGAGTGCCCATCAAAGGAAGAGGTAACATCTTAATTCACTTGAAAAATGGAGATCATGATTTTATTTCAAGTGTTTATTATGTGCCTAGTATGAAAAATAATATCTTAAGTTTGGGCCAACTAATGGAGAAAGGCTACACCATCACCATGAAAAATGGATTTCTTAACTTGAGAGACTCTTGTGATAATCTAATTGCTAAGGTGCCTATGACCAAGAATCGTATGTTTATTCTCAAACTTGAAAATGATGGTCCAAAATATTTAAAGGCTTGTGTTGGAGATTCTTTTTGGCTTTGGCATCTTAGGCTTGGGCACTTAAATTTTGAAGGATTAAATTCACTATCTAAGAAGCACATGGTGAATGGTTTGCCTCACATCAATCATCCAAATCAAATTTGTAAAGGATGTCGATTCGGAAAGCAATCAAGAAGGAGTTTTCCTAAGGAATCTATGACAAGAGCAAAGGAGCCGCTTGAACTTATTCACTCAGATGTATGTGGGCCTTTTAATCCCCCATCTTTTAGCAAAAACCGTTATTTCTTATTATTTATTGATGATTTTAGCCGCAAGACATGGTTGTATTTTCTTAAAGAGAAGTCTCAAGTTTTTGAATTTTTTAAAAAATTCAAAACCCAAGTTGAAAAGGAGAGCAAATATCAAATAAAAGCAATTCGTTTGGATCGAGGAGGCGAATTCAATTCAAATGAGTTCTTAAAATTCTGTGAAGATCATGGAATACGAAGGCCCGCAACGGTGCCAAGATCACCTCAACAAAACGGAGTCGCGGAGAGAAAAAAATAGAAGCATTCTTAACATGGCTCGAAGCATGCTAAAGAGCAAAAATATGCCTAAGAAATTTTGGGCCGAAGCGGTAGATTGTGTCGTTTACTTGTCAAATCGATGTCCAACAAGAAGTGTCAAAGACATGACTCCACAACAAGCATGGAAAGGAAAAAGACCATCTATTACTCACTTACGGGTTTTTGGAAGCATAGCTTATGCACATGTCGATGATGAGCTACGAACAAAGTTGGATTACAGAAATGAGAATAATATGTTTGTTGGCTATGATGCAAGAGCAAAGGGGTACAAACTTTACAACCCCATTAATGGAAAAATTGTTATTAGTAGAGATGTTGTGTTTGATGAAGAAATCTCATGGGATTGGAGCAATGCCGAAGAAGATTATAATTTCTTCCCACTTATTGATGAAGAAGATATCGAAGAAAATTATGAGCAACATATCACTCCTCCCACATCACCACGAGCAACAAGTAGTGATGGACAAACAACTCCCTCATCTTCTTCAACTAATAGTGATGAGACACCACCAAGGAATTATAGAAATCTTCAAGAGATTTATGATGAAATTGATGAGCTTCCCGCCATTTCTGACTTAACTCTACTTTGTCTTCTAGCGGAAACTGAATCAACAAGTTTCAAAGAAGCCGTGCAAGATGAAATGTGAAAGAAAGCAATGGACGAGGAGATTGAGTCAATCAAGAAGAATGACACATGGGAGTTAGCAACACTTCCTAATGGGCAAAAAGCTATTGGTGTGAAGTGGGTATATAAGGTGAAGAAAAATGTCCAAGGCATGGTTGAGAAATATAAGGCAAGATTGGTAGCCAAAGGCTACATTCAAAGACATGGAGTGAATTATGACGAAGTATTTGCACCGGTCGCAAGAATGGAGACTATAAGGCTAATAATCTCGTTGGCGGCACAAAATGGATGGAAAATTCATCAAATTGTTGTAAAATCCACTTTTTTGAATGGTGTTCTTGAAGAAACTGTGTATGTGGAGCAACCATTGGGATACATGGTGAAAGGACAAGAAGGAAAAGTATTAAAGTTAAAGAAGGCCCTATACGGATTGAAACAAGTGCCAATGGCATGGAATAGTAGACTTGACAAATACTTTCAATCTCAAGGATTTCACAAGTGTCCTCATGAACATACTGTATATGCCAAGGTTACAAAAAATGGAGAATTTCTTCTTGCGTGCTTATATGTGGATGATTTAATATTTACGGGAAATAGTCCAAGTATGTTCGAGAAATTTAAGATAGACATGGCTAGAGAATTTGAGATGACCGATATTGGGCCTATGTCTTACTATCTTGGCATTGAAGTGAAGCAAATGAATGATGGAATACTAATATCACAAGGAAGCTATACAAGGGAGATATTGAAGAAATTCAAGATGGAAAATTGTCAAGCCGTTAGCACCCCTATTGAGTGTGGAACAAAATTGTCAAATTTTGAAGAAGGTGAGACGGTGGATCCCACTTACTTCAAAAGTCTTGTGGGAAGTTTGAGATACTTGACATGCACGAGGCCCAATATACTCTATAGTGTTGGACTTGTTAGTCGCTACATGGAGACGCCAACAACAACACACTTGAAGGCGGCCAAGAGGATTCTTCGTTATCTTAAAGGTACGATGGATTATGGGTTATTTTATCATTATTCTAGTGAATTCAAACTTGTTGGTTATTGTGATAGTGATTGGGCCGGTGACATTGATGAGCGAAAGAGTACCACCGGATATGTGTACTTTATGGGTGATACATCTTTTTCATGGAGTTCAAAAAAGCAACCCATTGTTACTTTATCTACTTGTGAAGCGGAATATGTGGCGGCATGCTCCTGTGTTTGTCAAGCTATATAGTTAAGGAAAGTTTTAGAGGAGCTCAACATGGCACAAAATGAGTCTACCGAAATATTGGTTGATAATAAGTCGGCTATAGTTTTGGCGAAAAATCCGGTATTTCATGAACGGAGTAAGCATATTGACACAAAATATCATTATATTCGCGAATGCATTGCAAGAAATGAAGTGGAGGTCAACTATGTGAAGTCCCAAGATCAAATAGGTGACATCTTTACAAAGCCTCTCAAGAGTGACGTATTCAACAAATTTTGGAGCCTACTTGGGATAGTCAAAATTAAGGAGGGTGTTAAAAATAAAATATAATTTTGACTCTAAATAATAGAAGAGTATGGACTATTCTAGATTATTTTTGATTTTGTCTAAACTTTAGAACTATCCATAAAGTATTCTAGTAGTGTGTCTTTTGATGTCTAGCATTTAATCAAGAGTCTTTTGAACTCTAGCAATTAAGTTAGTGTCTAGAGTTTTCCATGAAGTCCTATATAAAGCCTTGTATCAAATCATCTGTAATCAAGTCATTTTCAAGCATTATAGTTTATATAAAATATCCCTACTCCTAAATATGTTGAGTTGTGTGAATTTGAGTGAGATCCTTTCTTCCAACAAGTACTTAAAAAGTTGTAAGATTAAGTAAAGTCTGCCGCATGTATTTATAAGATTACATATCTATTCTCTCTATAGCTGAAAATGCTTGCTGAGTCCTGCCTCTGTCCGTCGGCGTCTAGTCCTCCCTCAATTATTCCATGGCAGACGCGAATTCTTAACTTTGAAATTTCGTCTCTGGACCTACCTTATTAAAATCAAAATGGCATTTCCTCATGTTTAGTTATATTTATGGGTATTAATTTACAGGAAAAAAATCAAGAAAGTATAAAAGATGCGGCCGTACACCTAAAAGGAAATGTAAGAGCTAGTCATATGTCTGGTTTCGCTACATGACACACGCTAGCTAAACCAAATCAAGGTTTCTGATAAGATTCTTTTCTCATGTAGAGGCTACATATTTTCCTTAAAAATTTATATATATCAGCCTTGCAAACATGGACGGAAGTCACGGAACTGAGGATAATTCAAGTTCGAAAAAAGTATCAAATAATTTGTGAAGTTCAGTCGAGATTGTAGTTTATATACTATTCCCCTCTGGTTCCTTAATGTGTTCTTGGATTTAGACAGATTTTTCATTTTGTCTATAATATCAATCTACTGCCACATTTGTATATCTACACCCTCGTTTGAGTAGTAATCATTATTAACCCACCACTCACTGATATTGTTCATATGAAATAATGTTGGGATCAGTTATGAAAGCTTTGAGATGCATGCAATCACATTGAGTTTACTAACTAGCCTGACTATATGCTTTGTCATGATTTCTTTGATAACCATTCAAATAATGCTCAGATTATAAACAAATTTTAGTTAGTGAAAAAGAACACAATCGCGTGCACTGCAGAAAATACAGGATCAGAACCTAATCTAACCAAAGCTTGGTACTTATTCATCATATACCACAAATCGCCTAACGTGAGACCCACGTTATCTTTATTGGACAATTTTCTCCAAGGAGCATGTACATTGTTGTTTCATTATTTCTGGGACTGCCCATGATCCTCACATGCGCAACTTGAATATATACAACCACTAGCGGATAGCCCCCGGTTTTGGAGTTTTGCTTATGTACTAGCTATATTTTAATACTAACTTTCGCTTTAAAAACCGCAACTGAATCGAAATTGCAGAGGAATGAGGATATGTGTGACGTAGTTGGAATAGATGATCAGGTCTTGAGGTAGTCCCAAGCATGAGAAATGTACTAAACCATCTTTGAGTTTGTTCTATGAAGTGGTATATTTATGCATATATGATCCACGTGCGCGTGTGTTGTTCTGATTGATCGTGCATGTTCACGTTAACGGCCAGGAACTAGTGCTAGATCCAAAAATACATCAGGATTCATGCTTAGGCCCATGCCTATCCAGGCAGTTTATCTTCCTCATGCACATGCCCAAGCGTATCTATCTTCCTGTCAGATATCAAATCTCTGTGCTGTGTTATTCACTCTATTGAATGCTACAGTTGCACTCAATTGCCACAGATTTTGTTATGCAATTCTTCCAAGCATTTGATTGATATGTAAATGTTCTTATGGAGAAATTTTGATTTAATCTAATAAAATTTGGCTTTTTTGGTATCATATTCATTGATTTGTAAAGGCTGTAACTAAATCCAAAATCAACTATAGAAAATTTGATCAGATTTTTATCTTAAAGAACATTTCGAGCAAGTGTTTATCTGGGCTATAAATTTGAAATTGGTAGTAATTTATTGATCGTTGGAATGTTCTTACTATATATTTACTATATATTATTTCCTCCATCCTAGCCGTTTATATACATTTTATTTTTCAGAATATCCCTTCCAATTCTTTCTATTTAATTTTTTTTCAAAATTAATAAAGTTTTTTATAATATAAAAAGTAAAATCATCCACTATACCCATTTTATATATAAAATATTAATGGGTCCTACCACTTAACTCACTTTTTAAATTTCTACCACTATTTTATCATTTTTCTTAATTTATGTGCCCAACCCAAATGTAAACATATGATTGGGAAGGAGGGAGTATATTTTTGATATTGTGTGCCAAATTTTGCATCACTGAAATAAGGCTAAACCTTTGTAGATCCAAAGAATCAACAATCAAGTCTGGGGAGAATATGCAGAATTGAGGCTCAACCTTTGTTGGAAGCTAACATTTACCATCTTAAATATTGAGTTTCGCATGAAGATATTGTGGAGAAGCTTCGTTGTGACTTTTCAAGGTTCAGTGTACGTATACCTGATGAGACTTCTCTATCATTTCAAAGTTCAGGGGATGGCTCGCCTACATTTTGATATACCCTCATAACCACAATGTAACTATGGTCAAAATGTAAAATCATAAGTTTCTAGCCAAATAACAAACATAAGTATTTGCAACATTCAGTTACATACCCATTTTCATTGATTAAACAGCAGTTTTAATTTGTAAAAACTTGTAGTTGCAGCATGTGCTTGCAGATCTAGATATATCTTTGATTCATGGCAAATCAGATAGAAAATGCTAACAAAAACCCCTCGTGTGCAAGTTGAATATTATGACGAGCTTTGGATACAATGATTTACCAAGAAAGCTCTGTGCTTGTCAGGTTATACTTTGGTCCTACATTCACGTTCCATAAGTCATGGGCATTAAACTATTACGATTCACTTTAACAGATCCATGTTGCATAGTCCAACATAACTTATATATAAACACATTTTCTTCTTTAAACATTCTTCAAC
This sequence comes from Apium graveolens, assembly GCF_009905375.1. NCBI lineage: Eukaryota > Viridiplantae > Streptophyta > Magnoliopsida > Apiales > Apiaceae > Apium > Apium graveolens. The sequence continues at coordinate 111,323,453 of NC_133653.1, forward strand.
TTCAATTGTGCTTTCCTATTTTCATTGTAATTAAGTAACAAACAGAGACCAACTATATCCCGAAAAAGTTCATGGGGATTCATTTTCCTGCAATTATTCTGCAGAGGAAGAGAAGTCTACAGCAAAGGTCTTTATGTAAGCATCATTCACGTTCTGATCATGTCACAAATACCACAGCAGATGTTCCGAAAGGCCACTTTGCAGTTTACGTTGGAGAAACATACAGGCATAGGTTTGTGATTCCTATATCGTTCTTGAAGCACCCTCTGTTTCAAGAATTATTGAAGAGAGCGGAGGAAGAATTCGGATATGATCATCCAACGGGTGGTCTTACAATCCCTTGCAGCATAGATGCTTTCTTGAATGTTACCGCACTTTTGAATAAATGTTAACAGTTAAGGATGAAACTAACTTGCAGTTCTATATTTGTACGTTTATTATCCAATTTTGTAAATTCGGTACAAATCTTTAATTAGCTAATCGAGCTGCAATAGTAGAAAGAGTAATATCATAATATTTGCTCATTTTTTTTGACTATTTGCATAATTTGGATGACTGGATGTATGATTTTCTCGTTGTGCATAAAAAATATAGTAGGAGACAAAATCTAACCCAGCAAACAGTGATTTCAAGGAAATTCTATACAAAAATATGTGCACATAGTGTTTTCTTTCTTTGTATTTGTTGAAGAGTATTGCCATGATCTTACGTACAATGTACTAAAGAGGCAGCTGCATCAGAATTTACATCTCAATATTGCAGCCAGCTGATTTTTTTTTCCTACAGTTGTTTACCAGCTGCTTTTCATTCGTGTGACATCTTATTTAGTTCTAAAGATAGTAGTCATAAAATAATTATATACCAAGACGGAGCTGCATCAGAATTTACATGATCCCTGGTTCAGTACTTGAGAGTGGAGAGTATCATCAACAATAGCATGCACGTAGGCCCAAGTGGAAATTAAGATGCTAATTATCTTAAAACTAACCCCGATTGCTTTTAATAAGATACTAGTTATAACTGTGCCAATCACAGACCCGAGTTAATATATATAAATAATTTTTGAAAAAAATAATAATATATATATTATGTTTAAATTTCTAATTTTTACTCGAAAAACCAATCCAAACTATCTAGTGGTCGAAAAAATTGCTACGAAAGTGTATGTTTTGTATATATTTAGGCATCAACATGTCGAACATGCATGTTTTATAATTTTTTTAATATGATAAGCATGTTGAACATTCATATTCACTAAACTGAAAACTTTAATTACAGTAATCACGCATAAGAAACATGTGTTCAAACAAAATATTAGTCGGTATGAATATATAATTTATTATTAAATATACATCACCATTATTATCTAAATAAATTATTTATTACAATATAATTGATTATTAAAAAAATTACAATTACAATATAATTCTAATAATCATATTAATTTATTAAAAACTAATTTAGAACTGCACAAAATATATGAATCTAGAGGTGAAATAAAGGTGAGAACAAATATGAAATTAGAGTTATTTTAAATTTTATTTTTTAATTACAATTTTTTAAGAAAAGTAAAAAATTGTAATATACATGTGATAAAAACATTATTTGCATTAGAATTATAATAAAAAAAATTATAATAATATATTTTCAACAATTTTATTATTTCATTAAAAAATACTATAGAGTTATATTTAGTAATACTAAATAGAATTATCGAGTTGAAATAAAATATAGGAATAATCATAATACGATTTCAACAATTTAGTTATTTCATTTAAAAGAAAATAATATAGAGTTGTATTAGAATTAGGATGATTGGAGTAAAACCAAAATATGGGTTGAACAAATATCAGGTGATATCAAATTTAGGACCATTTAAAAAAGGGATTTTGCTTAGTAATAAATGTACGATATTTTTGTTATAATTATAATAAAAAAAATATAATTATTATACGTTTTCAAAAAAATTATTATTTCATTAAAATTTTCTACTGAGTCGTATGGAAAATAGGAATACTGAGTTGAAATTAATATATAAATTGCAAGTAAAAAATGGGTAAAATAATATATATATAACTATAAGTCATATAGAAGTAAGAGAAAAATAAAAAATATACATATAGAGTTAAAATGAAATTCAAAAAGGGGTTAAACCAAAAGTTGATGAAACCAAAAAGATGTGGCACGGAGAATTTATGATTATGTCTCGTGAACCTGAACGAGAGTCTGACGCTTAATAGTGGTTTATCTTGGTTCACGTGATTTGCAAGTTATTGCGTGAACCCGTGGGGTTTACACGGGTCGGTTGCGGTTTCCTACCATAAAAAAAAGATGTGAAACAAAAGTACCACTTAAAAGAATATTTTACTTATTAATAAAGGTTATTAATTATAATATAAAAAGAATATAATTATAATACGAATTTAATAATTTTATTATTTCATTAAAATATACTATTTAGTCATATGAGAAATAGGATTATTGAGTTGAAATCAATATAAGAAGAAATCAAGAAGTATAGTTAAATTAAAATTCTATTAATTATACTAAATTAAACGGCTAAAAATAATATATTTTCAAATAAGAGTCTGTTACTTATATATGGAATTAGGATGATCTATGTGTTGCTTAGAAATCATAAATTATATTTAAAATAGAATTCTAATATTTACATTAAAAAAAGTTTATGGTTCAAAAAAGTTAAAAAATATATAATTATGTTTTGTTATAGTAGTATAATATTTTGAATTAGAAAAACATAACGGAGTTAGGAATACAATAGTTGAAAGTAAAAACTGAAATAAAAATAAAATCAAACTTAATAAAATCACATGTAGAAATATAAGATATAGAGCAAGAAAGGGGATAATCAAAAGTTATAGTAGTGAAACCAAAAGTTGGTGGTATCAAAAATTGGTAAAACCAAAACTAATGCATGTGTACTACGTAAAGGGTATTTTTCTTATTAATAAAGGTTATTAAAACTAGTTTTGTATTACATTTTTCTTTTCCTTCTTAGACCATCACATCCTGGTCTTTGTTGGGTTAGATGGTCACTTTCTACTTTTTTTAAAGAAGTTATATTACATTATCTCTTTCTTCTTTTTCTTTGGTAAGTACCTCTTTTTCTTTTATTCGTAAGCTTGTAAAAGCAACTCCAGTGATACGATAATATGACGTGATAAAACACTCTTATGATGGGCTACTCCGTATGATAGTATTTTCAATAAAATTTGTCAATTTTTGACAATTTACAGTAATATAAAAATTCTTTTACATTTAGAAAAAAAACATAACATTTGACCTACACAACATCATCTCGAGCTTGCGAGCTTACCGGATGCCTCACTATTGGCATGAACGTTTTCTAATTTTGCCGGACACATAAAGTAGCTTGTAAAAAATGAGGTCAGCAGTGTTTGCAGAACTTCATTTGCAGAACTTTATCCTTCAGCTCTACTTATATGATGGCGATCACAGTATAAACTATCTTTTAAACTCCGTGAATATCTTCAAATCAGAAATTCACTCTCTGATTGATTATAAAATTTGTAGAGACCAATCATTAAACTTTTGTCGAGTTCGAGCTTGATTTTAGGGGTTTTGACAGGATATTCGCAAATAGGACCTTTGTCAAATATATCAAATTTTTGACGAATTTTCACACATATTATTCAGTGTTTCATTTTTATTTTGTAGAGATTGGGCTCGTATGCTCAGATTTATCATTTTATGTAGAAGCTCAGCCTTACTTTTACTGTGATGTACTCACTTCTTGAAGATTTGGAGATTTCTTTGCAATCAATAACATCGTTTCTCATATGGATCCAACCAACATCAGTACTTTAAGGAGCTGGCTTTTTATTTTAATGTTGACTGTCATATAATGAATCAATTCATGAAATTGCTAAAGGTGAGCTTTAATCTTGCAGCGAACATAATTCTTAAATGTGTGGCATTTAATCTTGATCTTGTAACTGGTGCCTTCATTTAGCTATAACAATATCATATGAGCATCATGGACACCTCGTAAGTAATCAAAAGGCGTCTGAATATTGGCAATTTGAATCATCTCCTTGCGGATCCAAATTTTTTCTTTGCATTCAGATTTCATAAGCACTCAAACTTATATTCCCAAGTTTTAAGTCTTTGTTGTAGAGCTTGTGAACCTTATGGACAAGCTTTGAGCTTGTCTTTTTAAGTTATTGCGTTCAGCTTCACTCGTGAAGAGCTTTTTGATATGTATTTGTCACATTGTAGGGCCCTTTGAGTTGATTTTGTAAAGATTTTTACAGGGATTTTTGATCTCGGGAATGAGAAGATTTTATTCTCGAGACATTCTGAAATTGTCTAATATTAACACTGGCGTGTCTTCTTCTCCACTGCTCACTTCATGGGTGGCCGTGGTTGTTCTACTTTAACTTGTGTAGAATTTTTTATCTTGGGGGAGACCTGTTTGTCACACGAGCTTTATGCAAAATACTATAAATGAATTTTCCGGTTTATAAATCAAAAATTGGAGGTTTCTCGTTATTTTTGACATAAAAATGGCAGGAACAAAAAATACTTGTTCGAAAAACTAGCAAAACTCAGAGAAGGCTTGTCATACAACTTTTTTTACCTCGGGATGAAGATTTTGCGAGGCCTGGCATATTTTTGTAGATCATTTTTTGTTCTTGTAGTAAATAAATTAGGCGTTCACATCTCTTGAGCTTAGAAATGTAATATTTAGGACTCGTAATCGAGCTCGCTTCAACTGTACTTGTAGAAATTTACTCAAGCCTTTACTTTTTTGAAACATTTGTTGATCTCATTCTTGGCGATTCTTGCTCTTGGCAAGATGTGGTTGTTTTTCTGAATATTTATCAAGCATTCAGGTCATTTAGTCAAGATTTTAGGTTTGCTTTCATTCAGCTGTCAAGCTTTAGATTGCAACTCTCGGAGAGATCTTGAATTTGTTACCGTTGAGTTGTATGAGCAGTTAGGTCATACAACTGAGCTTCACGGTCATTTGACACATCTTCATCGAGCTCTTGAATTTCAAATTTATCAAGCTTGTATTGGAAAAAATTGGAGAATGCGGAGAGGCCTTTGGAGATTTACAACTTGGTTTTTTGGAGAAAGGATTTTCAAACGTGAAGAGAACATTTAAAAGCATGATAGCATGACAACATAGCTCAAGTCAGATTGTCACTAGACTCAATTTTTACGTTTCAGTTCTAGACTATAAATGTGTAAACAAGGAACAACTTATAGAATTAAGAGAAGTGTATATGCATTTATTTCTGGTTAGCAAATGTGAATATAACGATTAACCACAAATTAGTATATATCCCTTCGAACTAACTAATCACATACGGACAAATATAGAGTCAACCGACATATAATGTTGCGCATAGAATTCTCACTTAACCAAATTTATACAACTCAATTAGCAAGTAACAACAACTTTTACCTTATTAACATAATCAATTAATTTCAACTCCACTGATTTGACAATTCTACAATTAATCTACTGCTAGATAACACATGGCGATCTTGCCACTAGTATCATCTAGATCTACAAAGTTGAGCACAAGATCGAATACCTCGTATGCGAATGCATCCTCAATTAATATCAAACCAATTTGCATTTCGAAGTTTCCATAAAACCATAGATCGTAGTCGGTTAGTGTCAAAGATAATTTTGAATAACCGGATAGAACGTAAATTCTCGAACGCCTCTATGATGTGTTGAGAATTTAAATAAGCCCCATAAATACCCGTACTAACTATAATTATGAGTTTACCTTCCATGATACCAGACTGGATATCGAACCGAAAAAAGAGACAACCATAGAGAAATTGAACACTTGCTCCTCCTTCTAGGGACAAATGTTGGAATCTAGTTCTTCTCACAACTGTTATGGTTATGTTCTCTGTGTTTTTCGGTTTTCTCCTACTTTTCTCCTCATGTTCCGTCTACTTCTTTTATACACTTGTAGCTTGTAAGTGGATCCGTTTGGGTCTGTGTATGGGCTTTCCTCACGAGCTAAAAATATCGAGGCCCAACAAACCTCTTTTTTTTTCTCATAAGGTTGTAAAAGTAACTTCCAGTGATACGATAATATGATGTGATATAACACTCTTGTGATTGATAATATGACGTGATATAACAGTCTTGTGATTGGCTCATCCGTATGATAGCACTATCAATAAAATTTGTCAATTTTTGGCATACTCCGGTAATATAAAAAATTATTTTACATTTAACAAAAAATATAACATTTATATTTAGTTTCAGTTATACTTGTACGAATATATTGAAAAATTTGAATGTCCAGGATTGATAAGAAGGTTGTCAACTATTGAACGTAAAGAATATAGTATATCTAGTTTTTTAAATAAATTGATAATATTGATAATCTTTGATTTCCACACTTCAGTGGAGATTCCAATGCTAATGAAAATGGTTGATCTGTCGTCATGGTACTGTAATAAACCAACACTAACTCCCAACAACTTTGGTAACTTGAATAAGAAAAAACAACTCAACACAGTGCAAAACACTCGCTGATAATCACTAGTTATAAGTACGATTATAATGGCGGACACTTCAAGAGGCCCGTTCTCTCCCAATTAAAAATAAGAAAAAGGTAACTGACAAATTATCTCCTAACCCTAATTTCCTTTTGCCTCTTTACTTTTCTCCCCTTCCAATTTGTCCAATCTGTAATTTTGTTTTATTTGTACATCCTTTTTCGCTTTTGTGCTCTGCATTTCCTTTTATACCCTTGCTAGCATACGCTATCAAAGTTTGTGGACTTGTACCATTTATTACATTATCTCGGGGCCATAGTCTCACCTTATTCTCAAGATGAAAGTATGGGAATCGTGCTGCAATGGCACTGGAATTCTCCCTTGCCTGCAATATGTGATGACCTCAATCTCGGGGTTAGGAAATGAGGACCCACACACCATTAAACTAACAACAAATAAGCATAAACCCAGATTAACTATTAACAGGATCTATACAGAATTAAGTTTAAGACAAGATTAAAACTACTAACCAGATAATATCACTACTAGAAAAATGCCCTCAGATATCGGTTATAAACCGATGTCTTTTTTTTCAAACCGATGTCTTCGCATGTGTAGATAAAGGTAGGGGTTTTATAACATCGGTTTTTAGCCGATGTTAAAATTGTACATAGACATCGGTTTTCTTAGCAAACTGATGCCTAAATTAGCCCTTTTTTTAATAACATGTTAAAACTAGATTGTGAAAAGTGGTATTTAGGAGGTTAAAAAGCACTGTAAACATATAACATTGAAGAACTTTTAACCGATAGACATCAGATTCTTAAACAAAACTGATGTCTTACTCTGTATATTACATCGGTTTATTTACTCAACCGACTTTAAACATGACTTATAACATCAGTTTTACTTGAGAAAGTGATGTGAAACTTCTACTCTAATATCAGTTACGTAAGTTAAACCGATGTACATTGTTCTAGAAGACATCAGTTTTCTTCTGATTTACTTTTATATACTTGCACAAAATGATGTGTTTTAACATTTTAGACATCATTTTCATTCCTATAATTCGATTTGTTTTGTTAGTTTAGACATCGTTTTTAGTTTAAGCAGGTGATGTATTTTTAGTTGCTTCACATCATTTTTATAACAAGAACCGATGTTTGAGTTTTTTTTAAAAATAAATAAGCATATACATTTGTGCATAAACCCAGACAAAATAAAAGAATACTAAATCAACATCCAACAAACAACCAGAAATATACTAAATCAACTTCCATGTCTACAACCAAAATCCAACCATATTCTCCGACAACCAACATCTAGCCATTATGACGTCCAACAAACAACCAACATCCATATATCTACAACCAAAATCTAATCCACCCATCCATATGCATCTCCATATTCCAACAAATATTTATACAACTTAATATATATGTCTAAAATTTATAACATAAGAGGTACCAAAACAAGTACCACTTCCTGGTGCATATTTAGACATACCAAATAAGCTTTGAGAATGAATTAAAGGACCTTGATGTATACTCCGCCACAAGCTTTGAGAATACAGAGGACTTGTTTTGTAATAACCTTGAAGGAGAATCACATTCCTTTACGAGACCTGAAAAAGAATTGGCGAATACTAAAATTATCAGGGAATGTTACGCTTCACTAACTTTCTGTAAACGTTTAGGTGGAAAAGAGCAATTGAGCTATCATGATTTTGTAAATAATAAGAATTTTGATTGTACCATGACTAAGAAGCAAGACCATGTCGCTGTCAAGAACATAAGTGATACGACGTGCAATGGTTACAAGGGTATAATTAGAAAAGTGGTGCCCAAGAGTTTGTTGAATAAGATTGTCAATGCTCGTGTCAATTGAAGTTGTTGCTTCATCAAGGATCAACACCTTGCAATTCTTGAGCAGTACTCGCCAAAAACAAACTAGTTGTCGCTGACCCATGCTCCATTTATCCCCATTCTCATGAATTGTGTGCATTGTTGTTACAAAAAAACATTTACATCAAAATGTAGGATATAAAGAAAATCATTCACCAAAACAAGACAGAATCATAGAAGTATATCTGGAAAGAAAAATGGACAAACCTTTAGAATCCAACTTTCTATCCATCTTCCTGACTTCATCTCCAAGTTGACATTTATCTAAAGTCTACAAGTAAATTGTAAAACAATTGAGTTAGCGTGTATGGGTTATTTATTCAATCGTAAAATGAAAGGGAATATCCAGAAGATACTTACGTCGCATATTTTTGCATCCATGCACTGCTCAATCCAGAAAGGTTGATGTTTAAGGTGAGTCCGTATGATACGGTTAAACCTGCAATTGTTGTACATGAAAATAAAACATGCAAGTTAGATTTACCACTACATAGGAAAACAAGAAAATAAAATATGAACATACATTACAAAATACATACCAGGATCTATGCTATTTCTAAAGTACATTGAGAGAACCAAAAGGAAGGCAAATGTAGCACATGAGAAAGCATCTAATCGCAACAACATCCATTTCATTGCACCAGCAACTTGGAACTCAGAGAGAGAATACGCATCCACTATTTTCATATATGTTGGTTGAAATCTTGCCTCTTGATCAGAACTCCTAATAGTTGCGACCACTATTTTCATAATAAGATTAAGGTTAAAAATTAGAAATGAAGGTAATCTTAATTTGAGCACATCAATTACTACCATATAATATTAATTTATATCATTTAAAAAAATTAGTACACTTGAATTGGTGATTAACTCCTTAACAACCTTCTATAATATGCATATATAACTTTTAGGCCACTGGTGTAGGGGCTGTAGCTACAGATTCCTGATTCCATATAATATGCTAAAATCTAGACACCACTACCCATATGAAATCAAATTATTATATATAAATTGCATTATTGTATTCAATATCACATTATTATCTCTAACAGCCATCTAAAATTTAAAATTTTGGCTTACTTTCAAGGTCCATGGTAATGTAACAAGAGACAATTTGATCACAATTTTACCTAAGAAGATGATAAAAATTTTGTCATGCCACACAAGGTAGGATAATTGTTTATACCAAATTGTAAATAACCAAATTTATCAGGAAACGTCAAGAAGAAGCAGATAAAACTTCTGTACTGAGGTCTGAAAGCATAACCCATTTAGACAAAACTTGTTAAATATTAAGTAACAAAATCACACACACACACACAATGAAAGTCCTCACATCAACAGAATATTTTAAGAATAATACATATCCAGATTTGAAAAAGGAATATTGTTGCAGGTTGCAAACCTCAGTGTTGACATACTGACAAAATACCATTCATGCAAACATTCAAGTAAACAAATTAAACCAATATACAATGTTCATCTAAACAACTAAATCAATGTATATCTTGATTAACAATTGAGTATATGATTAACTATTTATGTAACGCCCCCAAATCCGGGGTCAAGGGATTTGGTCGTCACTATGAAACCTCAATCTAAATCAACCTGTTTAATCAATAAACAAATGCCAGCGGAAGATATTTAGCATAAATGACCCCAAACTAATCCAAGATCTTTTAAGGTTACAGTTCTAGAAACAAGAATTCCAAATTCCATAAATAAATTTTTCACTTTCTTTTAAAACTCTTTTCAATAAATTCCAACTCAAAACTAAACTCACTAGTATAACTTCGAAATGAAGTATACTAGGCCCAAATAAAATACAAAACTATAATATAATATAATATAATATAACACAATAAAACTTACACTAGCCCGCAAACCCTGGATCAACCACCTTCCAAGAGCTTCTTCTTTGCTTCCTCAAATTATGCAGCTAAACAGCGCAAGCTAATCCTCACTGGAGGTTAAATTTAAAAACAGGCAAGTATGAGCGGAAGAAATGCTCAGCAAGATCATTATAGTAAATATAGGGTCGTTTGATATAAAACCGACATCTGCATCAGTGCAGAACATTTAGAAATCATAATTGCTGAATCATAAAACTCTTTTTGATATTTTCAAGCGAAATGCTTCAGCACTACTTTGAATCTTGACGAGAATAAAACTCGTAAAACAGTGTTTACGGAAATATCGTAAACAATTCTAACATGAAACAATGATTATGGATTGAATCGTAAACTTTACTCAAACCGAACTCTTCAAATTAATACTTATTTTGCTGTCATATCAAATTAGATATTACTACGAACTTTGATGCTCACAACATCCCATACTGAAATCAACATCAATCATCTATACTAATACCACCTTTGATATTTAACAACAACCTAAGTATCCACAAAATCAGAAACTGAATCAAAGCCACAATTCACTTTTAATCCAAAATGAAATTAGTACTTTTAATCCAAAATAGAATCAGTTGATAAATCATTTATGCTATGATTATCAAAACAATAAAGAATTTTAGATATCTATTTAGATTGGAACCAATTATGCACTATGTTGTTCCGGATGATCAGTCACGAAACAACACCGGTATCCCGCAGCCATACCGTAAATATAGGTACTACCCGTATCCCACAACCATACGGTACCTATAGGGTGCCAGAAAAGGCATAACAAGCCTTGTAAGATATTACACTTCCGTATTACACTTCTGTATAATAGCTCACGCTGGACCGGTGCCTCGGCCTCTTACGCAATCAGTAACCATCCAATATTAAAACATTTTATTGAAAAAGGGATCATAATATTCGACACCCGAAATAATTTTATTCCTCCAATTCTTAGGTAGGAATATTCGCAACCAAATAACTTTTCTCAAAATCCAAAACATTTATAAATCCGATAATTGGATAAGTAAAAATACTTGCCTATTCTTAATATAGAATAGCAGATGAGCATTTGCACAAACAGAATTATTTAATTCAGTGATATGTAAAACATTTATCTATCTTGAACTGAAAATAGGAAAAGCAATACTTGCATGATAAGATTTTAAATAAATATCACTTGAACAATAAGTGATGTCAGGGGTACTTGCCTTTAGGTTTTTAGCAGTTAGCACACTCGCAATAACGCATCAATTCTGACATTCTGTCTCAAAACATCATCGTCTTCCCTTCCAACACTTTACTGATATGCTGCTCCTGCGATTACTAGAAGTCAGCTACCCAATACCATTCCATCTCATTCTTTATCCAACATCTTGTCTTGATCAACTCGAATGATCCGCATCTATAATTAAAATATAGAACTTTAATTGTCTAATCGATAACCACTCGACGAACTACGCGTCAAAAGCCTATCGTCTACCCATACGATAGCCCACACACAAGAAAAACAGTCAAACACAAGACTTATGACCCACATATACACGTAATTCACATAGCACATAAGCACATAACTCATATATCACATAATTCATATCACATAAGACTCGGTTCATCAGAAGGGTCGACTCGATATGTTTAAAACTGAACTCGGATCAAAATATAATTTTCAGTCACTACGCGACTCAGAATCGATTTATAAAACAAGCGACCTTTCAAAACAAAAAGGATTTTGGTCTCGAAAGTATTTTTATTGAAAGCGGAATATTTTTCTGAGTCTGGAGGCGTTCGTTTCGTATTAAACGGACGAACGGTTGATTTTCTACGAATAAAATACGAATAATTCAATTAATAATAGTATTAATTGAATATTTAATACTCTATAGATATTTTTAAAAGCCCAAAATAATTTTTAGGAATTATTTGGCTTAATTATAAATAATTATATTTTATTTAACCATTTATAAATAAAATTAATTGATTAAATGAAGTAATCAATCAATCAAATTCATAAATAATTAACTAAAATAAATTATAAATAATTAAATCAAATTTGAATTTTTTTGAAAATAATAAAAGAAAATAATTTTTGGAATTAAAATAATTCAGTTAACTATTTAAAATAATTAACTAAATTAATTTTTGAATTTAAAAACAATTTTTGGAATTTCAAATGAATTTTGAATTATTTTCTGAAAATAATTCCCAGAAACATGTTTTGGAAAGGGGGTCATCTTCTTTGATGAATCAAACAGCAACAAAGCACAAGAACACAGTCGGGAAGCTTGAAGAACTCGCCGGAATTTTCCGGAATCCGGCGAGCTTCAACACCTCCGGCGAACCCCCAAATCACACCAAAACATCACGAAAACTTCTGTTTTTCACACCAAACTCGACAAAAATCATTCCAGAAATTGAATGGAAGCAACTACAACATCAAACAATCAAACCCACATAAAAATCGATCAAAACCATCAAGAACAACAAATTTTCCGGCCAAAAATCGATTTGCTTCGTTTCTCAACCATAATCGACGTACTATATATCAAAACGATGCTAGAAACACGTACAATCTAATTATATCATCACAATCAACAACCAATTAACGTATAAACCAAAATATTGAAAAATACAAACTAACAAAACCAAAAACTCGACTATAGCCCTCCGGCAATAGAACGAACACAAAAATGGTATGAATCGACTCTAAATAACATGTTAAAGCTAATCCTAACATCAAAAACAACCAAAAACTCCTGAAAATCAAGAACCCAATTCGGGTCAAGAACCCTAAAATACGAATTTGAAATTTACCAGTCGTTTAAATGATTTGATAGTTGAAATAGGTAGAACAGATCAAGGGCTTCACAACGGTTACAAATACTTGTGATTTGGTGTTCAATAACACCTTCAAAATTGACTTTGATTTTCAGAACTCTTCAAGAACACCAAGAACACATATTCAAGTAATTTTCAGAAAATCAAACCTTAATTACTACATGATATTGAACTCTATTTTGGAAGTATAATATACCAAATTGACCAGAAAAACATGCTCTACAACATGGAATCATCAAATCATATCAACAACCTCAAGAACAAATTTTCATAATTTAATTATTAAATAATTCGAATATAAATAAATAAATAAGAAAATTACCATGATTTCTGGACAAAAACTGATGATTGATTCAGAAAGAAGATTTCGAGAGCTTCGTTTTGATATGCTGCACGCCCGAATCGGAGTTCGATAACGCCTTCGTTCGTGTGTTTGATTCTCGGGTACGTATCGGTTTCTCGGGTTTTTCTCTGTATTTACGGTGTTTTAACTGGTTGCAAATGAATAAACGGAATAAACGAAATAAGAAATAGGCTATTTATATTTATGGAATATTGGATCGTTCTGGATCGTTTTGGATCGTTTTGGATCATTAAATTAGTTGCTTAGCCGCTAAGTAACTGCAATAACGATCCGATTCAATACCAAAATTGGATAATTATCAAAACCGAGCTTTTTATAAAACATTATATACGAGAATAATATAAAAATATCCCGTCTCTCGAAAATACGGGTTTTATTGATTACCGAAATAACTATCGTATCGAAAATCTTGCGCCGGGCCGCGCACGGGTCAAACCGTAATCCGGATTGAAAAAGTCAAAACACGGAAAATGTCCGGAATTACCAGATTAGGTTAGGAAGGAGTTTTCGGAAGAGTTTCGGGTTGTAAAAACGCAAAAACGGTTGAAGTTGAATGATTCCCGGCTTTATAAAATAATTTTGGTAATTACTCAGAAAATAATTAATAATTCATAAATCAATATAAAATCATATAACAGTCCAAAAATTACCAGAAAAATATCACAATTATCTATATTTTATTCTGAACATATAAAAATTCAAATATTCAAATAATATCACATATAAACACCCAAACATCAATTCCAATTATCAGATAATTCACCAAAATTCACATAAAATCACATAAATAATTCCAAATAATTATAATAATAATATTTGAAAATATGGGATATTACAATCTACCCCCTTATAAGGATTCCGTCCTCGGAATCAGCAGAAGAAAGCACTAAGGGATCTTCTAGCCAACTTTCCATTTCCAAATAACCTCAATTTTCCATAATCTCAAACAAATCTTGTATTCCTTGTATAATAAAACTTTTACAAGAGCTTCACCGTGCACCTTGTTCCATTCACACCCTTTGACCAATTCCTCAATAGAATCACTTTTATTGATCGCGAGAAAGAAGAATAAAGAGAAAGATAGAGAGAAGAAAGGAAAGAGAGATAAAGAGAGAAATAAAAGAACAGATTGACTTCGCTATATGCCACTGATATTCTAATCGCATTGCAGTCCACTGTCGTCCTTCGTAATTCCATCACATCGCCTTACTTTGACTTGACCAGAATACTCAACTTAACTTGATTGGCATGCCTTCGAATATTTGGGATGATAAAATCATAGAATTTCAAAAAGAAAAGAATTTGATACCATAATGGAACCAAAATCTAAATTTGAGAAAAAGTATTGTTGAAATAAAAGAATAATTGAGAGATCAATATGATCAAACGAACTTGGTATTGCGTGCCCAAATTAAGACACTACTAAAGGTTGTTAACCTTCATGTATTCACAACACACACAAGTGATGGCGTCCCATCCAACTCCTATCACACAGACAGGTATACCTTGTGTCCCCTATAGATAGGGTTGTTCATCTCAGTCAGAATAAAAGGATATCAAAGGAATAAAAAATTAAATGAATAAACTGAAAAGATTTCAAAGTTGATATTTCTGGAGAAAAATGAAATCCAGAAAACAAGATTCTGGAACAAAATGATTAAAAGAGTGTTTGGGAATATATCTTCTAACAGATACCTCTTTTGAGAGATGCCAAAAGAAGTCATAGAAAGAGAAGGTATTGCCAAGATCTTAATACTTATCTTCTATTTTAATTTTTCTGTTGACTCGTCATCCGATTCTCGACACTTCTTCATATTCTAAGGATATCGATAATCTCCATCGTCGTCGAATCGTAGTCTCGGAAGATTCCACAATAGAAATTTGCAACTTCCCGGAGTTCCATCCAGCTCAGCACAATCATCTCAAACGAATGCGCCTATCTTAACTTACTCGTTAGTACTATATCCAATAGTCCAACAGGAACTCGATATGAGCTCAAACGCCCTCACATAGCTATACACACTCCTACACACTCTCGTTTCTAGTTTACTATAACCTCAGCTCTGATACCAACCTGTAACGCCCCCAAATCCGGGGTCAAGGGATTTGGTCGTCACTATGAAACCTCAATCTAAATCAACCTGTTTAATCAATAAACAAATGCCAGCGGAAGATATTTAGCATAAATGACCCCAAACTAATCCAAGATCTTTTAAGGTTACAGTTCTAGAAACAAGAATTCCAAATTCCATAAATAAATTTTTCACTTTCTTTTAAAACTCTTTTCAATAAATTCCAACTCAAAACTAAACTCACTAGTATAACTTCGAAATGAAGTATACTAGGCCCAAATAAAATACAAAACTATAATATAATATAATATAATATAACACAATAAAACTTACACTAGCCCGCAAACCCTGGATCAACCACCTTCCAAGAGCTTCTTCTTTGCTTCCTCAAATTATGCAGCTAAACAGCGCAAGCTAATCCCCACTGGAGGTTAAATTTAAAAACAGGCAAGTATGAGCGGAAGAAATGCTCAGCAAGATCATTATAGTAAATATAGGGTCGTTTGATATAAAACCGACATCTGCATCAGTGCAGAACATTTAGAAATCATAATTGCTGAATCATAAAACTCTTTTTGATATTTTCAAGCGAAATGCTTCAGCACTACTTTGAATCTTGACGAGAATAAAACTCGTAAAACAGTGTTTACGGAAATATCGTAAACAATTCTAACATGAAACAATGATTATGGATTGAATCGTAAACTTTACTCAAACCGAACTCTTCAAATTAATACTTATTTTGCTGTCATATCAAATTAGATATTACTACGAACTTTGATGCTCACAACATCCCATACTGAAGTCAACATCAATCATCTATACTAATACCACCTTTGATATTTAACAACAATCTAAGTATCCACAAAATCAGAAACTGAATCAAAGCCACAATTCACTTTTAATCCAAAATGAAATTAGTACTTTTAATCCAAAACAGAATCAGTTGATAAATCATTTATGCTATGATTATCAAAACAATAAAGAATTTTAGATATCTATTTAGATTGGAACCAATTATGCACTATGCTGTTCCTGATGATCAGTCACGAAACAACACCGGTATCCCGCAGCCATACCGTAAATATAGGTACTACCCGTATCCCACAACCATACGGTACCTATAGGGCGCCAGAAAAGGCATAACAAGCCTTGTAAGATATTACACTTCCGTATTACACTTCTGTATAATAGCTCACGCTGGACCGGTGCCTCGGCCTCTTACGCAATCAGTAACCATCCAATATTAAAACATTTTATTGAAAAAGGGGTCATAATATTCGACACCCGAAATAATTTTATTCCTCCAATTCTTAGGTAGGAATATTCACAACCAAATAACTTTTCTCAAAATCCAAAACATTTATAAATCCGATAATTGGATAAGTAAAAATACTTGCCTATTCTTAATATAGAATAGCAGATGAGCATTTGCACAAACAGAATTATTTAATTCAGCGATATGTAAAACATTTATCTATCTTGAACTGAAAATAGGAAAAGCAATACTTGCATGATAAGATTTTAAATAAATATCACTTGAACAATAAGTGATGTCAGGGGTACTTGCCTTTAGGTTTTTAGCAGTTAGCACACTCGCAATAACGCATCAATTCTGACATTCTGTCTCAAAACATCATCGTCTTCCCTTCCAACACTTTACTGATATGCTGCTCCTGCGATTACTAGAAGTCAGCTACCCAATACCATTCCATCTCATTCTTTATCCAACATCTTGTCTTGATCAACTCGAATGATCCGCATCTATAATTAAAATATAGAACTTTAATTGTCTAATCGATAACCACTCGACGAACTACGCGTCAAAAGCCTATCGTCTACCCATACGATAGCCCACACAAGAAAAACAGTCAAACACAAGACTTATGACCCACATATACACGTAATTCACATAGCACATAAGCACATAACTCATATATCACATAATTCATATCACATAAGACTCGGTTCATCAGAAGGGTCGACTCGATATGTTTAAAACTGAAATCGGATCAAAATATGATTTTCAGTCACTACGCGACTCAGAATCGATTTATAAAACAAGCGACCTTTCAAAACAAAAAGGATTTTGGTCTCGAAAGTATTTTTATTGAAAGCGGAATATTTTTCTGAGTCTGGAGGCATTCGTTTCGTATTAAACGGACGAACGATTGATTTTCTACGAATAAAATACGAATAATTCAATTAATAATAGTATTAATTGAATATTTAATACTCTATAGATATTTTTAAAAGCCCAAAATAATTTTTAGGAATTATTTGTCTTAATTATAAATAATTATATTTTATTTAACCATTTATAAATAAAATTAATTGATTAAATGAATTAATCAATCAATCAAATTCATAAATAATTAACTAAAATAAATTATAAATAATTAAATCAAATTTGAATTTTTTTGAAAATAATAAAAGAAAATAATTTTTGGAATTAAAATAATTCAGTTAACTATTTAAAATAATTAACTAAATTAATTTTTGAATTTAAAAACAATTTTTGGAATTTCAAATGAATTTTGAATTAATTTCTGAAAATAATTCCCAGAAACATGTTTTGGAAAGGGGGTCATCTTCTTTGATGGATCAAACAGCAACAAAGCACAAGAACACAGTCGGGAAGCTTGAAGAACTCGCCGGAATTTTCCGGAATCCGGCGAGCTTCAACACCTCCGGCGAACCCCCAAATCACACCAAAACATCACGAAAACTTCTGTTTTTCACACCAAACTCGACAAAAATCATTCCAGAAATTGAATGGAAGCAACTACAACATCAAACAATCAAACCCACATAAAAATCGATCAAAACCATCAAGAACAACAAATTTTCCGGCCAAAAATCGATTTGCTTCGTTTCTCAACCATAATCGACGTACTATATATCAAAACGATGCTAGAAACACGTACAATCTAATTATATCATCACAATCAACAACCAATTAACGTATAAACCAAAATATTGAAAAATACAAACTAACAAAACCAAAAACTCGACTATAGCCCTCCGGCAATAGAACGAACACAAAAATGGTATGAATCGACTCTAAATAACATGTTAAAGCTAATCCTAACATCAAAAACAACCAAAAACTCCTGAAAATCAAGAACCCAATTCGGGTCTAGAACCCTAAAATACGAATTCGAAATTTACCAGTCGTTTAAACGATTTGATAGTTGAAATAGGTAGAACAGATCAAGGGCTTCACAACGGTTACAAATACTTGTGATTTGGTGTTCAATAACACCTTCAAAATTGACTTTGATTTTCAGAACTCTTTAAGAACACCAAGAACACATATTCAAGTAATTTTCAGAAAATCAAACCTTAATTACTACATGATATTGAACTCTATTTTGGAAGTATAATATACCAAATTGACCAGAAAAACATGCTCTACAACATGGAATCATCAAATCATATCAACAACCTCAAGAACAAATTTTCATAATTTAATTATTAAATAATTCGAATATAAATAAATAAATAAGAAAATTACCATGATTTCTGGACAAAAACTGATGATTGATTCAGAAAGAAGATTTCGAGAGCTTCGTTTTGATATGCTGCACGCCCGAATCGGAGTTCGATAACGCCTTCGTTCGTGTGTTTGATTCTCGGGTACGTATCGGTTTCTCGGGTTTTTCTCTGTATTTATGGTGTTTTAACTGGTTGCAGATGAATAAACGGAATAAACGAAATAAGAAATAGGCTATTTATATTTATGGAATATTGGATCATTCTGGATCGTTTTGGATCATTAAATTAGTTGCTTAGCCGCTAAGTAACTGCAATAACGATCCGATTCAATACCAAAATTGGATAATTATCAAAACCGAGCTTTTTATAAAACATTATATACGAGAATAATATAAAAATATCCCGTCTCTCGAAAATACGGGTTTTATTGATTACCGAAATAACTATCGTATCGAAAATCTTGCGCCGGGCCGCGCACGGGTCAAACCGTAATCCGGATTGAAAAAGTCAAAACACGGAAAATGTCCGGAATTACCAGATTAGGTTAGGAAGGAGTTTTCGGAAGAGTTTCGGTTTGTAAAAACGCAAAAACGGTTGAAGTTGAATGATTCCCGGCTTTATAAAATAATTTTGGTAATTACTCAGAAAATAATTAATAATTCATAAATCAATATAAAATCATATAACAGTCCAAAAATTACCAGAAAAATATCACAATTATCTATATTTTATTCTGAACATATAAAAATTCAAATATTCAAATAATATCACATATAAACACCCAAACATCAATTCCAATTATCAGATAATTCACCAAAATTCACATAAAATCACATAAATAATTCCAAATAATTATAATAATAATATTTGAAAATATTGGATATTACAATTTATAGTAGTGCTTTCCGGCCTGAAGGAATCCCCTAAAAGGGGCCAATCCAGTGCAAGGACCAATCATAATAATAGGCACTTTAAAATCAGATGGAAGCTTAAAATTAGACTGTCTAACAAAGATGGGTGCACAGCTGCAATCATCGCTTTCCTCCAATGGCACAACATTTTGTAAATGGATACATATTTATTCTGAAATAGTTAAGCATTTAATAGAAAAAATCTTTGCTTGCTATATTGGAACACCGAGATCTAGATAAAAGAAAGCTAGCTTTTTTATTGCAAAGGATAGAGTTAAATTTATTATGTTATTTAAACCTCCACATTAACAAAACCCCTCTTAAGTAATTACCAACTTTATCAGTACATGGATTAAAAATTTACCTTCATCCAAGTTGAACAGACGCCTTTGTGGATTCGTCCTACAGGAGTTCTCTCATTAACCAATGCACAAGTAACATGAATTCATGATGGAGCAATCCTATATAATGTAAAAAACATAGTTATATGCATCTGTGAAAGGATGATTAGGTTCGTGAAGTACAATATTGCTACACAAATACTGCCGTATGAAAATGAGGTAGCAGGGAGACTGGTATGGAAAATGTCAAATTCCAGATGAGTGCAAGATCGATCAGATTTAGGGGTATGAAGCTCTCTTTTCACAAATACATTAGCTCTACACCCATAAAATATCATATAATAATAAATTAGGATAATGGGACTCTAAGAATATCAAATATTGAAAAGCAAGATAAAAATCTGGATCAATATTAAGAAACCTGCAAAGATGTTGAGCATCATAACTAGCATGACCATTTGACATGCTAAAAGTTCTATCCAATAAAGATGAATTAGTTTGATCATGAAAGACCACCCGATATTCTAATACATCGACAGTGTAAGGAGTGGCAGCAGCTCCATCCTCTTCATCCCGAAGCAGTTGGTCTAGCTCAGGCCACACCAACTCTCGCCTAAATTGACATTACTTTGTTAAGGTAATCAAGCATACATTCAATAGTATAACAAAACTCAATCTATTTAACCTATTATGATATCATATTGCTAAAGTTGTAATACCATATTGTAAAGTCATCCTCAATGCATTGATCATCATCTCTCATACCCACTAGAACAAGTCATTTGGCACCGGCAAATGGTGAAAAGAAAATAACAAGTGTTAGATCAAAACATACACAGAACTTAACAATGGAAGTCAACAAGATACAGCACATAAGCAGTCATAGGCATCTCTAATGAACCCAACGTTATCAATATATTTAACCTAAAACCAAATGAAAGAGAAAGTCTTTAGATTTACATACCCTGCTCTATAAGGCCGTCATCCACATCCTTTGTAATCTATAATTTAGAAATTAACAACCATTAAGTACAATCGTACAAGTGATATGAAATAGAATCTTTTTTTAATCTATAGGCATTTACGTAACACCTTATTAAAATGCTCATATTGTCTGTTTCCAAGACCAAATACTCCATACTAGAGACTGTTAAGCCATTCCCCCTTCTCAGTTTGGAAATAATCTAAAATCAACTACAAATCCAATTTAAGATGTACAAGTAGAAAAATCATATAACATAAATTACCTCTAAAAACCACTTGAAGAATCTAGCTTCGTTGTCTGTGGGTTCACCATCACCATGTCTACACTGACAGTAAAATAATGAATTTAGAAGGAGTTACTATACTCAACCAAAACTGCAGAAACAATTAACACGGAGTGCAATATATAATGATCTAAATAAACTAATCGATCATAGATACAACTCACGTATCTAGGAAGAAAAAAGAAATGGTTTCTTTTTTGAATTTAGTCTCGTACTCGTCATCTTCAGCAATAACAAGGCCACTGTTAAGGCTTATATAGATCTGTAAACCCAACTTCTTTCAAGATTAACAATATATACACCAACTTTTAATCGAGTAGATTAAAAGTTAATCTTACCTAATCAAACAAACCCAACTTCTTTCAACACTAATAAAGCTCCCAGACCTGTAAACTAAACTCTATTAAAATAAAAACATAAAATTTGAAAATAAATTCAAAATAAACCTAATTTTCTCACACAAATCGAGTAGACCCAACTTCTTTCAAGATTATTTAGCACCAATTGAGCTCGATTTAGGAATTAATCGAGTTTAATTAAAGGTTTGTACAAATAGGGGTATAATTACGTTTAGAGAGAGTGAATGAGAAGAGAGAGGGTGAGAGATGAGAGAGAAGAGAGACTAAGAGAAGAGACAGTGAGAGAGAAGGAGAGAAGAGAGAATGAGAGAGAGAGGAGAGACTGAGAGAGAGGGGGAAAGGGTTTTGGTTAAGGGGGGGAATTTTTTGATGTATTAACGGGGGAAAGAAAGAAGCGGGCCTTTATTATTGTTTCTAAAAATGATTATAAACATCGGTTGGTTAAGATACTGATGTCTTACAACATATTTAACATCGGTTTCGAAGCGACCGATGTTAAAACAGCTTTTAACATCGGTGATATTTCTAACCGATATTAGAGGGGTGATATCGTAGGCACTATTTCCAGTAGTGTATATATTACAACCCAAAATAATATTTAATTTACACAATCGATTCCGACTTAGAACCGACAGATAACCCATGGTATCCTTATAACTTTCCAACTAAAGCGCTTTCTCACACATCCTGTACTACCTGCTCTGGCATCTGGAAGCCTACGACACGGTCCAGGTACGCTCTTACGAGCAGTGCGCCTAAGTATGGCCATCTTCTTTCTTAACTGCCATGGTTAGAGCAAAGCAAATATATATGAGCACAAAAGCCCAGCAAGTAACTACATAGCAGTTCTATAAAGCAATAATAGTAACAATAGCAAACTCTGAGGCATTCTACTTTTAAATCTCTAGGTTGCAGATTTCTATCTTTGGCTATACAAGGTTATGAAGAAAGGTTTGAGCTTTCAAGAATCACGGACTAAGATAGGGTGAAAGCCGACATTCATCGCAACTCAATAGAAGGAGAATCATATCATAAATGCATAATAGCATCATGGACAAGATATATGGCATCATGACATCATGTTATAAACATTTATAATCAAAACAACTTCAAAAACTTCATTTTAGGATGCTACGGATTACAGCAGGTAATCATCCGCGAAGTAATCCCGAACCTCGCTGGGTTCTAAAAAATAATGAGATCCCTAGGCAACATTTAAGCCTATCAATTGGTGTGAAAGGGACTTGCGTCTGAGTCCAATCCACTAAATCAAGAAAACATTCTTTTGTTAAAGAGCAATTATCTTTTATAAAACTGATGCCGGGGAGAAATTACAAGGATTCTAAACATTAGGATTTAAATTATCAATCTAGGATTGGAGTTATGGGACTCTTATTAGAAATTGAATTATCTTCTCACAAGCGGGATCATCAAGGATAGGTACCAATGATTCAACAACTAAGGAAGAAAGTATTGAAAAAGAGTTATAACGATAATCAACAAAGGTAGGAGTGTCTGATATCAAAAGTAGTACATGGCGTACATCTAGTTATAAAGATTGGATATGGAAATAAAGGATAGTTATCAAACAAAGGTAGTTCAAGGAATTCGAATTATAAGCAATGGTCAACATAGGGAATTATTGAAGCAATACTATAAATCAAGTTCGAGGTATACAAGGGAATTAATCAACAAGGAAAAGGTATTCTAGTTAATGAAGAATTCAGGTTAATCAAAATATTTCACAAGGAAATTCATAAAGGTTCTATTAGGATTTACGAGATCATAGGGTGACAAAGGAAATAGGAAATGTAATAGGGTATGAATCAATCAAATTGTTATAAACGGGACGAATAGGATCCAACAATAAGTTATCACAAGAATCAATATTAGGGTTTCTCAAAAATCAATAATAGGTTTATCACAAGTATTAAAAAGGATCACTACTTTATCATGGCATTTGCAATATCAATTCATAAGACAAGGCAGAGTTACTTGCCTTAAATCGCTTTCCTGCTTTACTGAAATTGAAACTGAACTATTGAAGCTGAACTACTGCCACCTAAGTTTCCTTTCCCTTTTCTAGCCTGAATGCCTCCACTATTTGAATCAACAATCCTGAAACCAAATCAAAAACAAAGTTTATATATATATGCATATATCATCAAAACCAATCGGACATTAAAACCCTTTTGCAAAAACTCATTTATTCGAACCAAAAACCAAATCTTTGAACCAAAACTCTTTGTAAAATTTGAATAAAAATCAAAAACCCTTTTTAATAGCAAAACGTTGAACCTACCTCCAAAACAAATCCAAGAAAATCACACAACTTATGTACTATACTATCTCTTAAGATCATGCACTAAGAAATTGTGTTTTCTTAGATATAACCAAGAGATGTTGATGTAAAAACTTTCTTAAACACTTGCATGCAAAGAATATATGAATAGGGGATTGAAAATGATGAAGATCAATGGAAAGATCTTTAAATTCTAAGTAGATTTTGGTGTTGCATGTAGGGGAGAGAGTGAGAAAGAGAGCTCGGTGAGAGAGAGAAGAAGACTGGGAGAGAGAGCCGGGAGAGAAGAAGGAGAGGGGAGAGATGAAAAATGATGTGAATGAAGTGGTGGTAGAAATGACAAGCCTTTTGTTTGATTCTCCTATGTGCTTATATTAGTGGAATTGTAAAATTACCAACCTACCCTTCTCTCACTACTAGCACAAATTGCATGCAAGGATGATGTGGTAATTTGGTTAAGTTGAAATGAGATAGTGGGGTGGTTAATGACACAACTACCCTTCTCTTATATTGTGAGTGGAAATGCATGCAAGGGCAATTATTAATCTAATTAATTACAAAGAATACATTTTATAAATAAAACCATAAATCTATAAATTACAAGAGTGACATCATAAAATAACTTAGAATTTTAGGAATTTAATAAAATCAAATTCGAAATTTATAAATAAAAGTAATTTTAAAAACTATTTTTTTAAAGAATTAAAATGCATTTATAACCTATATAAATAACAATTAATGCACTTCTTATTTCCTAAAATTCCAAATAATATCATACAAGCATATAATCACATAATCATACACCTTAACATATATTCACATATTACGTATCGTAATGAAATATACTTAATCATAAAATTTTCCTTTTTACTAATATTCAATCTCCGCGTAACCGGTCGCGTCCTGACTAATGGCCCGACGCTGAGCGTTTTCAACTACGCTTCATAATCATTCTCTTTATACCAGCTGACATGTCAAACTGGAATATAATATTTATTTAAATATTTCCATTCTCACATAATAACACATAATTCACATAATTACACTTTACTCGCATAATTAATTCGTGAAAATTCCCAGTCGTTACATTATACCCCCTTAAAAGGATTTCGTCCTCAGAATCTAATCTAAACAAATAGAATGGGGATATTTCTCCCGTAATTTACTTTCTAATTTCCAAGATGACTCTTCTATAATGGGATTTCTCCACAAAACTCTAACTAGAGGCACCACTTTATTTCTAAGCGCTTTTTCTTTATGATCTAGAATTTATCCTGGATGCTCCACATATGATAGATCTCATTGAATTTTCACGGGTCCTAGCTCAATCACATGACTAGTATCAGCATTATACTTCTTCAGAAGAGAAACGTGAAACACGTTATGAAGATGTTGCATCTGCGGAGGTAACGCTAACTTATATGCTATTTTTCCAATTTTCCTTAGCACTTCGAATGGTCCAGTATATTTAGGACTCAGCTTGCCGTTCTTCCCGAACCTGGATAGATCTTTCCATGGAGGGATCTTTAACAATACTTTGATTGCGGGTGCGAACATCACATCCTTTCTTGTTTTGATCTGCATCTTTCTTCTGTCGATTTTGAGCAACAATTAGCCTTTTACGAATCACCTCCATTTTCTCTTTTATCTGTTGCATCAACTATGGGCTAATAATTTGCGTTCTCCAACTTCATCCCAGTAGGTAGGGGATCTTTGATTGTTTGAATAGTCCTTTCGCTTTGTCCGATGTTCTGCGGATGATATGCCGTACTCATTTTCAATTTAGCTTCCAAATGATCATGAAATTGTCGCCAATATCTCGAGTTAAATTTCGGATCTCTACCAGATACGATAGACAGTAGAACTCGGTGACGCATCACGATTTCATCCACATACATCTTAACTAAAATTTTCCAATGAGAATCTTTCACTGATATGCAAGAAACGCGCTGACTTTGTCAATCGATCAATTATTACCCATATTACGTCATGATTAGACTTAGTCTTTGGTAATCTTACTACGAAATTCATCGCGATAAGCTCCCATTTCCGTTCAGGTATGTCTAGTGGTTGAAGCAATCCACTCGGTAGCTGATGTTCCGCTTTTACTTTCTGGCACGTATAGCATTCACTTATCCATTTGGAAATCTTCCTTTTTCATATTTGGCCACCAATAACTTTTTTTTAAGTCCTTTTACATTTTTGTACTTCCATGGTGAATTGATAATCTTAAGTTATGCGCTTCATGAAGAATCTCGTATTTCAATTCCATAACACTAAATATTCCAGATACGCGAGCAACTTGGTATGTTCCTTTATTATCCTTTTGAGCCTTAATTTCTTTTCCAGACAACTTATCATTCTTGAGGTTCATCATTTATTCTTGATGACGTCGAATCTTTTCTAAAATTTATGGCTAAAAAGTCATTGCATACATTACCTCACTTCCAATTTCTGGAATTCACACTTCTATTTCCAACTTCCCAAAATCCTTGATTAATTCCTTAGATGAAGTTTAACACATTCAACCCTTCTTTAGGGCTTAGCGCATCTGCTATAACATTCTCCTTTCCGGGAGGATAACTGATAATACCGTCGTAATATTTGATCAATTCCATCCATCTCCTTCGCCACAAAGTCAATTCTTCCTACGTAATAATATACTATAAGCTTTTGTGGTCCGTATAAATCTCACACTTTACACCATACGAATAATGCCTCCAAATTTTAAGGGCAAATATAATCACTGCTAATTCTAGATCATGCGTAAGATATTTCTGCTCGTGTGGCATTAATTTCCTTGTCACAGATACTATCATTTTTCCGTGTTGCATCAACACACAACCTAGCCCTTTATACGAAGGATCGTTGTAGATTACAAACTTACCTTTTCGTCAGGTGAAACCTACACTAATGTAGTTACCAACCTTTTCTTCAACTTTTCAAAGCTTCCTTCGCACATATCCGTCCAAACAAACTTTTCATTCTTCCTTGTCAACTTAGTCAATAGGACAACAATCTTAGAAAAATCTTGTACAAATCTCCTATAATACCCTGCTAATCCAAGAGAGCTTATGACTTCTATAGGAGTCTTAGGCCTATCCCAATTTGTCACAGCTTCTAT
The DNA here is from genome assembly GCF_009905375.1 of Apium graveolens. Classification (NCBI taxonomy): domain Eukaryota; kingdom Viridiplantae; phylum Streptophyta; class Magnoliopsida; order Apiales; family Apiaceae; genus Apium; species Apium graveolens. Next base: position 111,350,851 of record NC_133653.1, read on the forward strand.
GTTGGCTGGGTCTACTTTTAATACCTTCACTGTTAACTACATGTCCGAGAAATTGAACTTCCTTTAACCAAAACTCACGCTTCGAAACTTTGCATATAACTTCTCCTTCCTTAAAATCACCAAAGAAATCCTCAAATGTTCCATATATTTTTCCTCCGTCTTGGAGTATATCAAGATATCGTCAATAAATAATACGATCATGAACTTATCCAAATATTCCTTGAATACTTTATTCCTGAGATCCATAAATACAGCTAGCACATTTGTCAATCCAAACGCCATCACAAGAACTCATAATGTCCATATCTTGTTTGAAATGTTGTCTTAGGTATATCGTTCGCTTAATTTTTCAGCTGATGATACCCAGATCTTAAGTCAATCTTTGAGAAACAAGTAGCTCCTTCCAATTTATCAAAGCAAGTCTTCGATTCGCGGTAGAGGAGAGTTATTCTTACTCCTTAACTCATTCAATTCGCGATAATTGATACACAGCTTCAGACTGTCATCTTTCTTATTTACAAATAGCACTGGTGCACCCCTCAGGGATACACTCAGGTAAATTACTCCTTTATCCGGAAATTCCTGCAACTACATCGCTAACTCTTTTATTTTGGCAGGCGCCATTCGATAGGGAGCTTTCGATATTGATTTCGTTCCAGGAGGCAAATCAATCGTAAACTCGACCTCTCGATCTGGAGGTAGTCCAGGTAATTCATCTGGAAACATATCGGGAAAATCTTTAACTACTGTAATATCTTCAATCCTTAAGGACTCCTTTTGTACATCCTTCACATGTGCTAAATACGCTTCACACCCATGTCGTAACAGTCTCTTCATTTGGATAGCCATTAGAAACTTTGTCTCTTGCTTCTTTCCTTTGAATATCACTTCAATACCATCCTAGGTCTCTAATTTTACTTTCTTACTTCTACATTCGATTTGCACATAGTGATTTGAAAACCAATCCATCCATAATAGAACGTCGAATTCTCTTAACTTGAAAAGAATTAAGTCAACGGAAAAGTGCCGACCTTATAATCCTATCGCAAATGGGACAGATTCTCTTGGAAGTAACTCTTTCTTGATTCGCTACTTCTCTAATCAAATTAGGTTCGAGAGGGTATGCAACACACTTTAATCTAGCAATAACACTTTCAGCAATAAAGGATCTAGTTGCTCTAGAATCCATTAACACTTTAACTTTTACTGAGTTTATATCAAGCATATTTGCCACCACATCCGCATTCTGCACAACATCTTTCATTGTCATATTGAACGTTCTTGCCCTTGGCTGAGCTGCTGGTGCTGCAGAGGGCGATGGTCCAGTAATCCTAAGCACATTCGCCTTCTAAACAGGCTCCTTACAGTTCCTTGTCATATGGCCCACCTTTCCATATTTAAAATAAGTCAATTATGGCTTCCCTACTTCACTTGGGCATTCTGTCGAATAGTGACCTTCTTGATTGTACCTAAAACAAATCACATCTTCTTGTCTCAGATTCAGAAACCTCATCTCCAACTGGTCTTGCATATAATTTGGAAAATACTTCTCTAAAACATCTTCGTAAACTTCTCCCAGATTATAACTTTTCCTTCAAGCAGCGCCTTTGAATATTTCTACCTATAACTTGCCTCAACCTAAAGGTAATAACTTGCGTACTGCGCCTTTTCTCATCTTTAACTTCCGCTAACTTGAACGATTTTCCATTTCTCTCAACCACGGCTGAGCTTTAATCGGTTCTGGCAATCCTACAAACTATGGGCGATGCACGAACTGAAAATGTTTGAAGTTTCTGACTTTAGGGGCTACATGTTGTTACAACAGTTGAACAAGTCGGTTCATCATAGGAGTATCTTGGTTTTAGTTCTTGGTCTTGGGTTTGAGTTTTTGATTGGTGGTTTGGTGATGTGACCATTCTTTACAATCCTGATTGAGCAATTATTTAGTAATACGATAGCATGCCATATATAACAATAAAGATTCTTTTGAAACCATTTGTGGGTTTTAAGCTTTACCCACTTGCACATGCAATCCTATTACTACATAATTCGCTCCTCAGTTATGGTCCTCACATGGTATAGGATATGATTTAGAAGGTATTTAGAAACATGGTATGGAAAAGAGTTGATAAAGATTTCCAGGGTTTACAAGGTGAAAGATTTATATAAGGCTTCAACAGTGCATAATAAAGAAGTTTAGGTACAATAAGTTCGGGCATAAGGCACAATGATATAGCAGGATAAAATAGAGGAAAAACTGGAAAACATCCCACTTCCTACCCTCAACTTCTACCTAGCCTCTATTGACTACAACCATTGAAAACTAAACATAATACAACAACATCGACAACTACTGCTCCCACCAAAGGTCCTATATGGTCATCATTATCTAATCTTCCAAGATCTCCCTCAAACAGACAACATCCAGCGAATGATCTTATGCACCCTCTGGGCCTCAGCATCTGTATCACTAGTAGACGGTCCCTCGTCTAATCTCCTCCGGGTAATCTGCTCCACCATCTGAATTCGGACTCTCCACTCATCCTCCATAACTGAAGTCCTCTGCGTAGACTCTCAAGTTAGCCTATCCACCAAATCTCCCAACTCAGGAATGTGGGAGTAAACATAATCTCGATCCTGGGTTAACTTGCTATCAACACTAACAGGCACAATCTTAGGCATCTCAGACTCTGGCTCAGGGCTGGGGTCTCTGACTCTAGCCTCAGGGGTGATATCTGCATAGGGATCTCACTACTCTCAGATGGATCTTCCTCCTAATCTGAACTCATATACACAGGATCCTCTGAAGAGGGTGGAATAGAGCCCACTGGGGTACCGGTCAAACTAATCTCTGAATCAGAATCACTACCACTACTGGGGTTCTGAGAGAAAACACAAAACCGCAACCAAGAAACAGCATTACGGTTAAATAAGACTTCCGACTGACTCACACCCTAACTCTAGTTGTTATTTTAACCTATTCACTTTTTTTAGACTATACCTAATATTCTAGCTCAACTCTATATGAGTTGAACACTCTCGCGATATAGATATAACCAAAATACCCTTTTTATCCTAACTTGTCTCAAGGACTAGATCATATAGCTCTGATACCAACTTGTGATGCCCTCAATCTCGGGGTTAGGAAATGAGGACACACACACCATTAAACTAACAATAAATAAACATTAACCCCGATTAACTATTAAGAGGATCTATACAGGATTAAGTTTGAGACAAGATTACAACTACCAACCAGATAATATATATTACAACCCAAAAAAATATTTAATTTACACAATCAAATCCGACTTGGAACCGACAGATAACCCATTGTATCCTTATAACTTTCCGGCTAAAGCGCTTGCTCACACATCCTGTACTACCTGCTCTGGCATCTGGAAGCCTAAGACACGGTCCAGGTACGCTCTTACGAGCAGTGCGCCTAAGTCTGGCCATCTTCTTTCTTAACTTCCATGGTTAGAGCAAAGCAAATATATACGAGCACAAAAGCCCATCAAGTAACTACATAGCAGTTCTATAAATCAATGATAGTAACAATAGTAAACTCTGAGGCATTCTAATTTTAAATCTCTAGGTTGCAGATTTCTATCTTTGGTTATACAAGGTTATGAAGAAAGGTTTGGAATTTCAAGAATCAAGAATTAAGATAGGGTAAAAGCCGACATTCATCGCAACTCAATAGCAGGAGAATCATATCATAAAGGCATAATCGCTTCATATATAAGATTTATAGCATCATGGCATCATGTTATAAACATTTATAATCAAAACAACTTCAAAAACTTCATTTTAGGATGCTACGGATTATAGCCGGTGATCATCCGTGAAGTAATCCCGAACCTCGCTGAGTTCTCAAATATAATGGGATCCCTAGGCAACATTTAAGCCTATCAATTGGTGTGAAAGGGACTTGCGTATGAGTCCAATCCACTAAATCAAGAAAACATTCTTTTGTTAAAGAGCAATTTTCTTTTATAAAACTGATGCCAGGGAGAAATTACAAGGATTCTAAACAATAGGATTTAAATTATCAATCTAGGATTGGAGTTATGGGACTCTTATCAGAAATTGAATTATCTTCTCACAAGCGGGATCATCAAGGATGAGTACCAATGATTCAACAAATAAGGAAGAAAGTATTGAAAAAGAGTTATAATGATAATCAACAAAGGTAGGAGTGTCTGATATCAAGTGTAGTACATGGCGTACATCTAGTTACAAAGTATGAATATGGAAATAAAGGATAGTTATCAAACAAAGGTAGTTCAAGGAATTCAAATTATAAGCAATGGTCAATATAGGGAATTATTGAAGCAATACTATAAATCAAGTTCGAGGTATAGAAAGGAATTAATCAACAAGGAAAAGGTATTCAAGTTAATGAAGAATTCAGGTTAATCAAAATATTTCGCAAGGAAATTTATAAAGGTTTTATTAGGATTTACGAGATCATAGGGTGATAAAGGAAATAGGAAATGTAATAGGGTATGAATCAATCAAATTGTTATAAACGGGACGAAGAGGATCCAACAACAAGTTATCATAAGAATCAATATTAGGGTTTCTCAAAAATCAATAACAGGTTTATCACAAGTATTAAAAAGGATCACTACTTTATTATGGCATTAGCAATATCAATTCATAAGACAAGGCAGAGTTACTTGGCTTAAATCGGTTTTCTGCTTTACTGAAATTGAAACTGAACTATTGAAGCTGAACTACTGCCACCTAAGTTTCCTTTCCCTTTTCTAGCCTGAATGCCTCCACTATTTGAATCTACAATCCTGAATGTCTCCGCTATCTGAATCTACAATCCAAACATAATCCCTAATTAGATATTTATTCACACTCGACGTTCCCCGAACGTCTAACGATTATCCCAACTCGCATTGAAGCTTAATTATATACACGAGTATAATCACTGAATATTCACATAGCACTTAGTAGTATGTACCTATATACTTAACTCGTATATTCAAGCATAATCATAGAGTACACATATAACACATAGCGAGTATATACTTGTATACTTAAATCTATATCTTAACAAAACAATCATGATCCCAATAACTCGATAACCAAACAACTATTCCTTCATTTTTAACTATAAAATTCGAACCAAAACAAATGGTACCAAGCCAAGAAATCAACATGCAACCACTTAACTTGACATGCAACTAACAAAACATATTTTAAACACCAAATCAATCTTACACAAACCATATCATTAGACTCTAAAATCAAATTGACCAAACAACTTGAATCAACCCTTTTTAATACCATATGCCATTCGGCTTTTTCAATAAAACACAAACAATTTATCAAATATCGACATGCAAGGTTCCATTTACAATTTAAACCTATTTAATCCATTCCAAAAAAGAACACTTCTTGAAATCATTTCTTTTCAATCAAAAACCGAACCAAAATATTATTTTTGAACAAAATCTTAACATGCATAAATCCAATCATTTATTCCTTTGAAAACCGAATGAAATCCAGAATTTTAATAATCAAAACTTAACTTATTCATACTTATCTACTCACATATCCAATATAAACCAAAATCTATTTCCAAATTAAACAATAACCAAATTAACAACAAAATAACTTGTACAATCGACGTGCAATCAAATAACTCAACATGCAATACTCTAAATCACAAATCCAACTTAATTAAACCCATGATCTAATCATTTAACCCATTTTATTTCCAAACCAAACGAAATATAACTTGATTATACTTAAGATTTTACATGCATGCAAAGAAACCAACTCAAAAACAAAGGTTTATATATATATTTATATATATATATCATCAAAACCAATCAAACATTAAAACCCTTTTGCAAAAACTCATTTATTCGAACCAAAAACTAAATCTTTGAATCAAAACCCTTTGTAAAATTTGAATAAAAATCAAAATCCCTTTTTAATAGCAAAAATTGGAACCTACCTCCAAAACAAATCCAAGAAAATCATACAACTTATGTACTATACTCTCTCTTAAGATCATACACTAAGAAATTGTGTTTTCTTAGATATAACCAAGAGATGTTGATGCAAAAACTTTCTTAAACACTTGCATGCAAAGAATATATGAATAGGGGATTGAAAATGATGAAGATCAATGGCAAGATCTTTAAATTCTAAGTAGATTTTGGTGTTGCATATAGGAGAGAGAGAGAGAGAGAGAGAGAGAGAGAGAGAGAGAGCTCGGTGAGAGAGAGAGAAGAAGAGAGGGAGAGAGAGCCGAGAGAGAAGAAGGAGAGGGAGAGATGAAAAATTATGTGAATGAAGTGGTGGTAGAAATGACAAGCCTTTTGTTTGATTCTCCCATGTGCATATATTAGTGGAATTGTAAAACTACCAACCTACCCTTCTCTCACTACTAGCACAAATTGCATGCAAGGATGATATGGTAATTTGGTTAAGTTGAAATGAGATAGTGGGGTGGTTAATGATACAACTACCCTTCTCTTATATTGTGAGTGGAAATGCATGCAAGGTCAATTAGGTAATCTAATAATTATTAATCTAATTAATTACAAAGAATACATTTTATAAATAAAACCATAAATCTATAAATTACAAGAGTGACATCATAAAATAGCTTAGAATTTTAGGAATTTAATAAAATCAAATTCGAAATTTATAAATAAAAATAATTTTAAAAACTATTTTTCTTCAAGAATTAAAATGCATTATAACCTATATAAATACAATTAATGCACTTCTTATATCCTAAAATTCCAAATAATATCATGCAAGCATATAATCACATAATCATGCACCTTAATATAGATTTACATATCACGTATTGTAATGAAATATACTTAATCATAAAATTTTCCTTTTTACTTATATTCAATCTCAGCGTAACCGGTCGCGTCCTGACTGACGGCCCGACGCTGAGTGTTTTCAACTACGCTTCAAAATCATTCTCTTTATACTAGCAGACACGTGAAACTGGAATAAAATATTTATTTAAATATTTCCATTCTCACATAATAACACATAATTCACATATTTACACTTTACTCGCATAATTAACTCGCGAAAATTTCCAGTCGTTACACAATGGAACTACCATTGCCATAAGTACATGAATGAACTTTGAAACTAATGTGTAAAATAACTGAAAGTGCACAGTGGCTGATTGTAGCAAATATAGGTCGATCCACAGAGATTATGACTTTTTAAAATCTAATAATTTAAATCAGGCGAACTAGACAAATACTTGAGATGAGATTTGTTTAACTTAATTAAAAAATAATAAATAATATGAAAAACCTATCTGAATCCGTTAATCAATCACAATTAATATCAAGTCGCCCTAAAATCAATTATATTTTCTTCACAAATAAATTTTAATTAATGAGACAGGCATATACTATGAAACTTGTTATCTAAAAATAACCCATCAAAACTTTATGGAGCAAGTATAGGCTATGAAAAATAAATCTGGTAATAATAATATATCAAAATCACTTTGTCAATTAAAAAATTAAGCATAAAAAAATCATGAGAATCAAATAATAGGAACGAGAAGATATCAAAATAATTAAATTAACTTCATCTTCATCCTAGGGAAGGAGATTGAGCTAGACATGATAAAAAGTTGAATAAAATAAATAATTAATAAAATTCTAGCTCTAGATTGGTGTTCTGGATGTTGGGTGTCTCAGGTGTGTTGGAGTGTGTAAAATATAAGAGGGGATACCCATATATATAGGAAAAATATGAGAGCTTGGGTCTTAGAATATCAAATCATGCTTAAGATATATTTCTTTCTTTCTTCTCTTCTCCAATAAGTATTTGATCTTTCCTCCAATTCCCTTGACTTCAAGAATAGTCCACCTCCTTCTTTCTTTGCACATTTTCCATCTCAAATTCTGATTTTCTTTATTTTCTTACAAAATAAAGTAAAATAACTCATATATTAATAAAATTACAAAAATGGACTTAAAATAGCTAGTAATAATCTGCAATAATATAGACCTATCAAATGCCCCTATACATATCTTTTGCTTGGCCTCGAGAAAAATAAAAAAAAATGCAAGCTAAGAAAAGTCATATGCTCCTTTTTCGTAGGCATGACGAGAAATTTTAGGTTTATCAACCCGTTAAACTCATAGACGATCTCTACAAGAGGAGTGTTGTCTTCTAAGGGTTTACAAAAGATATGCCCATAAAATCTGTGAAATACTCTAGCAAGTGTCCAAACTCTATCAACAATATCATTTATTGGTGTCAACACATGAATTTTTAGGAAAAAACATGTCTTCAAAAATCTTCTAATTATAGCCAAAATGTAGGCATCAACAATCCCTTATATTGACTCTGAACGTTTGCACAAAATCCTAAAGTGTGTCGTCAAAATAGATCTTTGAAGAATCAATTGAGTAATTACATTTCCTCTTTTTCAACAAATATTGAACGGGACCAATCTCTATAAAAACAAGCATCTAGCCAAAATTCACATTTTTTCATTTCTTTTTTTTTCTTTTTTAACTAACTATGCAATGTCAATTTTCTTAGGCTTTATATGCTACCCATGTAGCGAGTTTTGGGCCAATGACTCCCAAACGGATGGTGTTAAGGCACTAGGTTTTAAATTACCCGTACGGACTTAATTACTCGAGTAACAAAGACCACAAAACAAGATTAGTCAATTATACTACTTGTGCCCATCTTCTCAATCTTTTTTTTCATTTGCGAGGAATATTGGGTAGTGAAGTAGTTTATTCAAGCATTTGTTTTTTGATTTTCTTTTTTTCAAAAAAAATTGATTCGACATTGTTTCAAAATATGGGTTCTGTCTCAGATATCAAAAACTTCCCTAAACAATCTTTCCTACAAAGACCTTGTGTAAATGTGCTATCTTGGACTTTTAAGCAAAAATCGTTCGACACAAGTTTGACAAAGTCAACCTTACTTAACTACGTTCAAATCATCTCAAGACATTACATATATATAAGTTTTGAGAAACTGCTAACACCAGCTAGCATTAAAGTACAAGAGTGGATTGGACAACTTAGCTAAAATATCTATGATTTTTTTGGATTTTTTTCATTTTTTCAAAAAAATGGATTTTTAAAGTACTACTAAACCCCTCTCCCATACCTAAATCATGCATTATCCTCAGTGTATGTAAATAAGAGAAAAATGAATAAGTGAATACCTGATAATGGCATAACGGAGAAACACAATTACCTATAACACACAAACAAACTCACATACACATATTTACTCCCCAATACTTACACTTCACTATGGGAGAAAAAAAAATATTTATTAACCAATACTAGATCTAGAAAAACTATCTTCGTAACACAATCAACACATATGTGAAACTCACCCATAAGAACAACATTATCTACTAGAGAGATAAGATAATGCATCAAAATAAAACTCACAGCACTAACATCAGTCATGGACAAATTAGACGCTTCTTTATGTTGTTTAAGAAAATTAATGACTTGAAATTCTTGGTTATGAACTTTGCTTCTAAAAGTAGGAGAATCATGAGTTTCATTATCAACTACCAAAGACTGATTAAGGGTGAGAAATGGTAGAATATGATCTAGAGTGGGTGGCTCACCAATAGAAGTCTTAACAATGGCTCTGGGATTAAAAGAATAATCCTCAAGTTGAGTTTCATGTTTATAACAAATCGCATTCAATTCCTCTAACATCTCTTCACAAGTGAAATTCTTATACAACTCATGAAATTCTCTATTTCTCTCATACTCAAGCAAAACATTTTCCTCAAGAGAGACTCAATTGCATTATCCTCAAGATTTAACCAAGATACAACCTGATTTATCAAATCAACTCCTACAGGTTGTTCAAAAAGCTCATTATGTTGATTTCCTACATTAAAGGCATTAAGATCTATCTACATGTTTCCAAATGTGGGTTTCATCGAACTATTTCTGCAAGAAAAGGCCTTCCTAAAATTATAGGGATTGGATTTTTGAGATTTTTGACGGATTCGGTTTCTAGAACAACGAAATTGACGGGGAAGACAAAATCACCAATCTTAATCAACACATCTTTAACTATACCCTCAGGAGTTTTAATAGAACGGTCAGCTAGATAAAGAGTGATACTAGTATTTTTAAGTTCACCTAAATCCAAGGCTTCATAGATAGATAATGGAAGAAGATTCACACTAGCTCCTAAATCGAGTAAAGTTTTATCAATGAAAGTATTACCTATGACACAAGAGATGGTAGGACAACCAGGATCCCTATACTTCAAAAGGATTTAATTCGATAAGATAGAACTAACATGAAAGTGTTACGTCCAAAAGGTACATACAGAGGGGGTGAATGTATGTTCTTCATTTTTATCAAATTAATGCAGTGGAAAATCAAAAGTAAAAATGAAACAAACAAACATAAGGAGATTCATGGAATAATTCTTGTTATTAAGAAATTGAACCACAAAGGGTTGCTTATAACTCCGAATATAAATGATTTGAAGCAACAAGTATAAAAAGAACCAAATATAATAGCTATCAATCTATGATTCTTTTTATCACTCTAAAAATCTATAGCTTCTTTATCAAATAATAATCAATACACACAAAGAGGCTACAAATAATGAGTGTAACAAAATGTAAGACTTTAATGAGGTGTGAATCAGATTGGAAAGCACTTTTCTCCTTAATTTCAATAAATGAAATCGAACAATTCTCTGAGAAATAAATTCTGCGGAGCTTCGCTTTGAATGTGCTGAGAACTATATTTTTCAATCTGCTTCTGATTTGATGATATAGACTTGATAGGTTGTATGAGAAAGAAGGAGATACGTGTATGCCTTTTTGTCCATTCAATTTAAATTGTACAGCTTGCAAAATTGATTTACTTGCGTCCCTGTACTTCCTTTTCATTTACTGGAGACTAGAATGCATAGTTGTACTTGGAATTTTCTTTTAGGAACCTAACCTGCGACCAAGTATGCCTATAGAAGAAGTTTCTTGCGACTTAAATCACTCTAGGAACTTACTTGCGACCTAGAAATGAAAGAGAATGAATTTTACTTAGTTTCTTTTGCAAACCACCCTAACTAGCGACCATACATCCTTGTGCAACCCAAGTTGCGACCCTAGCAACTAGTACAAGGCTTACTTGCAACCTCATCATGCTAGTACATATGTTAGTTGCGATCAAAGACCTTGTGCTCTCTTGCTACTTTCTATCTTACGACCAAGACTCCCTAATATAGCTAGGGGAGTCATTTTGCCTTAGAGAATTCTCGTGCATGCTAACTGGAGACTAAGGGTGATATACACGCATTTAGAATTTCATTTCTGCTCTTGTTTAGTCCTTAAAGCTCGTACTAAGTCCAGATCGATTCCTGTACTTAAATGTTAAACTAAATTTCCAGGATATTGCTTCTGACATTCAATATACTGATCAGGGTGACTCCTACTACAAGGTAGTGATCACTTTGACTTAGTTTCTGTAGAGCACTACATTCTCAAAAGTGTCCCATCTTCAAGTCTTCTCTCTTGAGTCTTCATCTGAATCATAAATCCCGTATTCTCGGATACGAATCCTCACTTAACAATCTTCCTTATGATAATAATCAATTTCCTTTCATGAATCATTGACACCTAGTGTAATGGTCTGGTTCACAGGTGACTAGTTTCGCTCTGAGGCCTTCGTATTATATATTCTCAAATCATTGTCAAGTCTTCTATCAGATATAAACAACTTCATTAAGAATCCTTGGTCTTCACACTGATCCTAATAACTGCTTCGAATGACTCCAACTTTATTCTTCCGATGTCTGAACATATTAATGAACTTCATACGGATCACCGTTGACGTCTTCTTTAATGTAGCTACCAAAACCATTGTGTATATGCCCAATAAACAATATGTAATGATTCTAGTGGAATATAGATTATTTCAAAGTCCTTGTTCTATGTTGAGTTATCTAAAACAGTATTATTGAGTTATACATACAGCTTCAATCTTGCTCAACAGAGAGGTTAGGAAAGCTTTTTTAGGAACATGAGTGGTCTTTTATGAGTACACAAAACTTTTAGACACTTGTCATAAAAGAAAACTTGTTGAATTATATCTAAAAGAGGAATGTTGACCTTGACTTGCTTAAAGACTTCCAAAATCTTATCTAACTGATCAGATTGTTTGTTTGAGATAAGACTTTGAGGAAGCGGAGCTTTCGGCTTAAAGACTTTTTCACTAGACACATCAGAGTGAAGTTTTGAAGGTGGTTAATTGGATGGTGATGAATCATTAAATTCCTTTTCAGAAGTTTCATAATTTAAAGATTGTGGAAGACTAGGTTTCAAGAGTAGAGGATTTGGTTCAAATGTTAGCTTATCCTCCTCATGAGTATTAACACCAGCTCGATTGTTTACTTGATTACCAGATCTTAGAGAGATGACAAAGTTCACATTTTTATGAGACTTTTGGTTTTGATGAAATTTAGGATTAGCCTCAGGTTCAGTAGGGAAACGATTTTTCACTCTCTCACTGATCGTGTTTTCCAATTGACTAACTTGGACCTCTAGCTTAGATATAGTTTGTGTGTTTGAATTTAGCAACTGCCTATCTTAGGTCATAGCTTGCATGAAAGATTGTTGAGATTTGAGTAATGCCTCCAAAGTTTTTCAATGGAATTCAATTTCTTATCAGATTCACTAAAACCGGGAGGATTCAAGGGGATCGATTTAGGATAATGACCAAGATTTTGAGGAGGATATGAATTGGGATTTTGAGTTGGGTATGGATCGGGATTGGGTTTTTGAAAAATAGGTTGAGAATTTTGATTAAATGGACTGTGTTGACCTTGGTTCCATGAGAAATTTGAGTGATTCTTCCAACCAGGATTGTATATGGGTGCATAAGGATCATTCATAACACTAGGTTGAAGCATGGCATTGACTTGTTAAATTTCAGGGCAATTGTCTGTCACATGATTAGGAGAATTACAGTTTGCACAAATAGAATATTGAAAAGACACATTATTGGTTTCTAAGGCTTCTAGATGTCTAGTGAGTGTAGCTAACTTAGCTTCAGTTTCAGTAGAATTACCAACTGCGTGTAAGCCCTTAGATCTTTCAGGTTAAAGATTAGGTTCCCTAGTTGACTCCCACAACATTGTTTTTCAGGTAACTCCTTAAAGTATTGCCAAGCTTCTTCTTTATCTTTATCCATAAATTTACCTTGATAAATAAACTCTAACAAAGCAGTGGTTTGACTGTCTAAGGCTTTATAAAGAAGTTTACAAAGTCTCCATTTTTCTATACCATGTTGAGAACACTTAGACAAAAGTTTTTAAATCTATCAAAATACTTCCAAAAAGACTCATTTCGATTTTGTTGAAATTGGTTAATTTCATTCCTAAGCCTGTTTGTCTTATGGTTTGGAATATTTTTTTAATAAAGATAGAAACAAATCCCTCCCAAGTGGAAATATATTTAACGGGTAGACTATACAACCATTGTTTAGCCTCTTATTCGAAAGCAAAGTTATTAAGTCAGAACCTAATGGAGTCTTCACTAAGTTGTTGGAGATTTTGAAAAGCACACACTTCTTCAAATTCTCGAATGAAAAGATATGGATCCTCTCCCTCTACCTCAACAAACCTAGATAATATTCTAATGTTGTGATATTTGATTTCAAAATTATTCACGGTTACTTGAGGTAGGACTATGCATGAGGGTTTAGCGGAATGAGCAAGTTAACAACGGTCTTTAAGTGAGACAGACATGACTACAAGTGGAAATTCTACTTCTTTTGATTCAATTTTAGTGGGTGAATAGAACTCGAGTTGCCTTACTACTTTAGGAGACGAAAAGTTAGAGTGTCTTATTAATCTAGATGAATGGTCTCGAACCCAATTAATTTGCATATAAGACAAGTAATCACGTAGTAGACAAGAGCTATAAGTAAACACCCAAGAAAAATTGGAAAATCAACAAGAAAAATCTTATATCTAGGGTAATCCTAAAAAATGTAGACAGCTCCTAACTTTTTGACCACCAAAAAGTCTATAAATCTAGATTTATTCAAACCGATTGGCCAGGTAAGCAGGGGTACTACCTTGTAAACAAGGCCCTGAATTAGAGAACCGCTAGTCTAGACACCAATCTAAATTGGCCAGGTGAGTGATACACTTGCCTTGTCACCAAAAGTTTGAATAATTCCAATTTTACTTTCTCTTTTATGTACTTTCCTAATTGAGCTCGAAATCCTATGGGCCAACGGCCACTTATTTTATTAAGGTGGGTGAATTCAAGATGAAGGAATTAGTGATTTATGTTCCAAGGAAAGGGTGATGAAATCCCTCACCTTATCTTGTAATGGGGTGGCGCCTTTAAGATTGATTAGTTGATGTTACACACAAAGAACGAGATAATAAACACTTATAGATGCACTACACTACGTGTATTACTCTTAATTATACGTACCTCTTTCCTCCAACAATCACCACAATTTTATTAGATGGAAAATAATAAATACCAAAAAAATCTAGATGATGTGATACTATGTGAAAGAATGAACGATGCAACAAATTGGTTTTTAACACTTAACTAACTACTATTTTTGGATTTTTTAAATATTTTTTTTATGTTTTTTTCAATAATAAAAGTGAGAAAATAAAATAGAGAGGTGATATGGAATACCAAAAAGCGCTTTCAAAAAAATTCAAAAGAGATGGCGAGACCTTCTAGCGATCTTCTTGTACAAGCTTTCCTCCGCTTCATAATTTCCAAAAAAACAAAGAGAAAATAAGAAACTAGTCTGATGAATTAAATAGCAAGGACTGAAAATTACTAATAGTCCCCGACAGCTGCGCCAAAAACTTGATGTGTAAAATAACTACAAGTGCCCAATGGTTAATTACAGCAAATACAGATCGATCCATAGAGACTATGAATTTTCAAAATCCTAATAATTTAAATCAGGCGAACTAGACAAATATATTTGTGATGAGATTTGTTTAACCTAATTAGAAAATAACAAAAATATGAAAAACCTAGGAATCTGAATCCGTTTATCAATTATAATTAATATCAACTCGCCCTAAAATTAATTCTCTTTTCTTCACAAATAAATTTTAGTTAACGAGACAAGCATATACTATAAAACTTGTTATCTAATAAAAACCCATCAAAAATTCTTGGAGCAAGCATAGGCTATAAAAAATAAATCCGGTAAAAATAATATATCAAAATCACTTTGTTAATTGAAACATTAAGCACAAAAAAATCATGAGAATCAAATAATGGGAACAAGAAGATATTAAAACAATTAAATTAACTTCATCTTCATCTTAGGGAAGGAGATTTAGCTAGACATGATAAAAAGATGAAAAAACAAATAAGTAATAAAATTTTAGCTCTAGATTGGTGTTCTACATGTTGGGTGTCTCGGGTGTCTTGGGTGTGTAAAACAAGAGGGTATACCCATATATATAAGAAAAATATGAGAGCTTAGGTCTTGCAATATCAAATCCTGCTTAGGATATATTTTCTTATTTTCCTTCTTCTTCTCCCATAAGTATTCGATCTTTCCTCTAATTCCTTTAACTTCAAGAATAGTCCACCTCCTTCCTTATTTGCACCTTTTCCAGCTCAAATTCTGTTTTTTTTTTATTTTCCTACAAAATAAAGTAGAATAATTTATTTCTTAATAAAATTACGAAAATGGACATAAAATAGGTGGTAATATTCTGCAATAATATGGGCTTATCAAAAACTTTGTAGGGGTCAACTCCCGTAGCAGGTTTATAAGTAGACCTGATACAAAGAATCCACATCATAGAGCCAAGCAATGCTTTGGAAGTTCAGAAAATCCCTCAACTTTAGAGATCACCATTTCTCTAAAGATGACAACATATGGTGCCTTGTGGGGACTACCAGGGGTTCCAATTTCCAAGGCACTCCAAAACAACCAAACTGTGAGGGGTGCAATGATACATCCCATAATTGCTCCAATTATTTGACTACAAACATGGACTTAGCTGAAGATGGTGTGAGATACCATGTCTTGAAATCTTGCATTAGATCACCAGTAGTGGAAATAATAGACATCATAGCTTCACAATGTAATGACCAAGAAATTATGCGTGTATTATATCTTAATAAAGATGAATTATGTGTTTAAATATGTCAGTAAGTGTGTTGAGCTATAAAACCCTAGCTGCTATGTGCTATTTGTATTCTGTTTCGATCAGAACGTGTTTCTCGTAATTATCGAGTGTTTTATTATAAGTTAAATGCTTTTATATCAAAAGTTATACGTCCCAAATAGTGTTTTAATAACCAATATTTCATATAAAATCATTGACCCTATTTTTCTAAGTATGGCCTATACCATATCGATATTCTGAACATCCAGACATTTTATAAATTTTCTTGTTTCGCGAAAAATGACTTTTTCGGGCACTTTCGGGTGTCAAAAACCCCACAAAAATCAAAATTTTATTTTTATAGGATCATGAAATTATCAAATATCATTTTTCTTTGCATTTTTGCATTATTCACAATTTTTGGGAATTTTTGGCGTATATATTTTGTATTTATTGGATATTTAAAAATTCAAAATAATACCCAAAAATTATAAAAATTGGGGCCAATTAGTTTTAATAGATGTATAATTAGGGCCTTAATTTTATTTAGGGGTATTATTTGTACTAATAAAAATACATGATTTATTATTAATTAATTATTAAATAATCATAAAAAAAATCAGAAATTTCAAGAAAATCCTCAATTTCTCTGCAATTAGCGTTTGGAGTTCTTGGAATCAAATCGAAGTTTGATCGTGTTTCTGTTCACCAAATCAAACATGTAAGTAATCGTTGTGAAACTCTTTGAATTCCCTATTCAATTCTATTATCAATTTAGTGTTTGGATTATTCGATTTTAGAGTTGTTATTTTAGGGTTTTATTTCGAATTCGAGTTTCTTGATTCGTTGATTGTTAGATGATTTCGTTGTTATGAATGATTAGATTGTTGATTTTCCTGTCGATTCATACCAGTTTTGTCGAGTTTGGTTCACGTTTTAGACTCTTCGGAAACGGCCCTGTCGGCGGCATTTCCTTGCTTTTCCGGCTTCAAGGTCAACGAAGAAAGGAGGAGGAAGGTCACTGTGTTGGTGACGACTGTTAACGAAGGAAAACCAGAAAAAAAACCCGTGTGTTTGGGGTGCCTTTTTAGTCGCCTGAGCATCACCGGAAACAACCGCCGCCGGATTCTAGGGTTGGCCGGCGGTGTTCTTTAGAAGCCGGGATCAACCCGGTTTCAACCCGAAAATTGACATGGTTTTGATCCAAAAACCCCAAACTGATTTCCAGAAATGTGTTTTTGATTTTCTAAATTAATTTTATTTTATGAAATCAGAAAAATCAGTTTTTATTAATTAGAGAATCAAATAAATAATTTGATTAAAAATCTAAATTATTTTGTAAATAATTTCTAAATTATTTTTATAATTTAGAAATTCAAAATTTTATTTATTTATTTAATTACTCAATTAATTAATTATTTCTTATTTTGAATTATTTATTTAGACAGATTATTTAATTAATAATTGATTGGTTTAGCCGAATAATTCGTAATAAATTCCAGTTGTGTTCCAAATTTTAGAAATTCGGAATATAATTATTTATTTATCTATTTACTTATTTCCAAATTAATTATTAATTATTTGAATTGATGAATTATTTATAATTAATCAATTTAATTGAATAATTTTTAATAATTTCTATTTAAATCCAAAAATTAGGGGAAAATTAGTTTAAAAAATTATAATTCCTATATAATTATTTAAAATATAATTGAGGTTCAATTATTTATGAATAATTAATTATAACCGATTGATAATTAATTAATTCTTATTTATTGCATAGTAATTCAACCTTTTATCCGATTTAATCAAAACGAAGTCCCTTAGACTTAGAAAAATGACCTGAATCTATTAAAACTAATTATAAATCATAATTTCTTTCGAGAGCGAGTCGACTTACGATACCTATTCATTTACAAACCTTATCGATTATCCATCGAGTCCAATAAATTCCAGAAAATTAGGAAACGAGTCAGAAGTTGTTTGTTAATGCGAATATAGGTCCGATTTCGATTCTAAAAATATTTATGAGTCTAAATTAATTATGTGCTTTATGTGCTATGTGATTTACGTGATTATTTGCGCCCTAATTGTTAGCTAATTATATATACGAGTATGATAGAATCATATGGGTAGACGATAAGGGTTATGTGGTCTTAGTCTAAAGTACGATTGTGTTGAGAATCAAACTAAATGAGCATCTCTCTTTGATAGCAACAACACCAACAAGGAAAATCAAGCCGGAGATAGAGAGCTGTGAACTACCCGAGGCGAAGCGTATACCAGGCAAGTTTTTCCCTATTCTAAGTTCAGAATAGTGAATTACTTCCAACTTTCCATGACAGCTGTAACCTGATAATTCTTGTTCACAAACAATGATACACAATTGTTGTTCCTTTATTCCTATTTCATTTCGATTCCTGATTTCTCCTAATTCATTGAATCCTCTATTCATATTCCAATAGTTATATACATATATACATATACTCTGATATATTCCGATGTTGGGATACATCGAAAGCATACCGATTGTTTCGGATGCTAAGCTATGGACTGGATGGTTACGATATGGGTTGGGTATGAACCGGACCCTTGATTATTAGGCCATATTTAATGGGTACCCTATATGTTGATGGGTTTATGTAGTTGGGTATAGATTCACGCTATATCCTGACTTATCAGCAGGTTATAGTGCATATATTGGTTTTTGTGTCCATTCTAATCCATTTGGTACTCGCAGATAGTGGCTTTCATTGTTCATTACAAAAAAAATGGTTGCTCGAACCAGCAGATTATCAGTTTATTTAACTTTCTCTCTTTGCATATATATAAATGTTGCAGGCTTGTTGAGCAATTTTGGCTCACCCCTATTATTGTTGTTCACCTTGTTTTTCAGTTAAAGTTGAGAGTGAAACCCTTTTGAACCCGAGTAGTCAAGAAGCGGGTCAGGCAGCGGGACCCTCTGGTACCAAAAGTGCTTATTCCAATTCCAGAAGCGAGTTTTGAAATGCCAGAGCAGGTGTAGCAGGATAAGTTGCAGATGTGGTTTGAATAAAAGAAACTTAGTTTAAAAATTATGTAGATAACTGGTTTGTAATAAAGAAGGTTTGTAAGACAGTTTATTTGGGTTGTTGTAATAAAGTTGGTAAGTTGTTCTTATTTTTCACACCTTAACCTTAAAAGATCCTGAGTAGTAGTATCAAGGGGTAATTATATATTTATATTATTAATGTACAGGCTGAGTAAGGTAGTTAGTGTTAGTAATACCCCGGATCTATACCCCGGATTTGGAGGGTGTTACAGTTGGCATCAGAGCTTAGGTTTTGGTCCCTGAAAACAAGAACATTAGACTTAAGATAAGATAGGAAGATCATATAAGATAGAGAATCTGATGTGATCTTGACTTGGTCAATCTCTGTTTTGATTGAAGTGACATCTTGGTTGTGTTGAAGATCTTGGATTTGATGTAGTTGTAGAGAATTGAGGTGTGCATTAGAAGCTTCTTGGTGCTAGCATTGCAAGTGGCTTGAAGAGCATTGTGTGTCTGTTGAATGATGTGGAAAAGAGTTGTTTTGAAATATTGTTCATCACACTCTTTAGAAAACACCCAAGGAGGAATGTTTGATCTAAAGCTAGGGCCTGCTTCTCCCCTATGTCCATGAACTCTTCTCTATCACCATCCTCTTCTCCAAAGAAGTCTTCAAACTCACCAGTACCATAGTCAACATCATCACCAGCTTTAGGTGGCATGGCTGTGATGGCATCCTTTGCTCTTTGCATTGATTCAGTTGTATGCACCAAGTTAAGCATCGTTTATGCATTCTCATTGCCATGTCCAGCCAAAAGTTGATATGCTGGAACAGGATGAGTAAATGTCTCAGCATCCAAAGAGATGGAATCTATGATAGCTTGATCATGCTGAAATAGTTTCTCTCTATCTGCATCATTGTCACTCATTGACTCACTAACAATGATGTCCATCCTTATTTCTCCTGTACATGTATTTCTCTCATTTTCTCTATGTTCTTGCATCAAAGGCTCCCCTTGGCTCACTACCCTCACACCCTCACCTTCACCTTCTAAGGTGGAACTCCTCTCACTCTCTTTTATCAGGATGGAAGAAATAGCCTGCATGAGTTCACTCATTTCCTCTCCTTTTACCTGGGAGCAACCCATCCTCTCACTCATTTCACTCCCTTCCCTCAGTCCTAAGAGTGATTTTACAACTACTAACTCATCTACACTTGTAACAATTGTTCAAATTTCAGTGTGTGTAGAGAATACCGACGGATGAGGAACATTCATTGGGATAGTAGTTAGGCTAGCCGACGGATGACTGCCGTTAGGCACATCCATCTGGATACAATCACTAACCGACGGATGAACAATATCCATCGGAATAGAAGAAATGAATGAATTTGGAGTGGATACTATTGTAGACTCCATGAAGATTGATGAAAATTTGGGCACAGCTGTCTTAATAGTTTCTGAAAGAATTGGCAAGTGAGCCAACAAATCATCCAAAAGATGATGCTCATTTGCACTAGATTTTGGCTTCTCCAACAGAGTTAAAAAAGGAGAATCAGGGATTGATGTGTTAATCATATCCACATCCAGAGAATTTGTGGGAGAGTTTGGTGTTTGTGGTGCTTCTATGATTAAAGATTTTGGATGTGACTCCACATTTATTGAAGCCACATCAATCTGAATTTGAGATGGTGCAGTGACTAAGTCTTTAGCTGCAGTTTGCACTATGTATGTTCCCTGTGCATCCCCAATGGTTTTAGATCTCTTCTTTCTGGCATAAGTTTGGGGTGAGCTTGTGTCCCTTACCCTCTTGACATATGCTCCTGGTTGGGAGCTTGTTTCAATAGTAACATACTTTTGGGAGTTATACATATTTCCTTATTAATCACCACAGTTTGTTAGGAAATTGTGGTGTGTCTAGGCTTGGGTACACTTACCTCGCCATCCTTATCCTTGGGGTTTCTTTGATGTTCACCCTGTCCCTTACCTATCTTACCACCCATCACACTCCCCTCTTTAGTTTTGATAGATTTTGCAACTGTTTTCTTTTGAGAGAAACCAGGGGGTTTTCTTTGGTTTGGATTTGCAAATTTTTGTTTTGGTGGCTTGGGTAGACATCTGTTGGGTCATTGACACAGATGTCATAGCCACACTCAAAGGCACAAGAAATTTGGGAGGTAGAAATAGTGGAGACAGTGGTGCTTACCTCACTAACCTGAGGGCCCTCCATGATTGGAAAATAGAAAAGGGGCACCTCATTATGATGACTTGCTCTGTTAAGATCTGCAATCACTCTTCTTTCTTGAACCCAACAATCTAGTTTGTTGGTTGGGTTCTCAATAACAATATCCTCAATAAGGTTCAGTCATAAAGAATCTAGCATAATAGACATTTTTAGCTCTCTTTTTAATTTCCCCTAACATGTAACCTAACTCAAACATGATTATGTCACTGAAATTATAGTACTTATCAGTAACTAGAATATAAAGAATGTTAAGCATGACAATGTTGACAAAATCAAAATTACTTATCTTACCAGAAAACACCTTGGTAACTACATCACACAAATAACTCTACTCTTTTTTAAGACCCATCCTTCTTATCTCACTTAACTTAGTGGTAGGAAAAGCATAGCCAATAGACTTAAGCATGGTAACTAAATTAGCATCTGTGTGTGGTTCAGTAGTAGTGTTCTTAGGAATCCTAAAGGATGCTTGAATTGTATCAATATTAATGCAGAATTGCTTACCTTTAAAAGTAAAAGTTATGATTTTTTCAGTAGACTGGTACACAACAGTAGTCCATATCTCCTCCACAACTTCACAGTAGATTGTGGGTGATTCCAGCATGGCATAACTGAGTTTGCATCCTTTCACAAAGTCCATCATTTTGTGAAAATTTTCAGATGCAGGAATTTCTTTATTCACAAGTGCAGCAAAGTTGTTCTTCTCATAGATGAACCCTGACTGAGACATGATTTTGACTACTGGTGCCATTGTTAAAGTGAGGAAATTTGCAGTGAGAGAGAGGATTTTGCTTTAAGGAAGAAGATAATTGTTAGTTGCAATAGAGAATAATAAAAGTTAAAATAAACTTGAAGTAAGGCTTTTATGTATTCTCAGATTAAAAAGGGAGTAAAAATAAAAGTTAAAAATTAAAGACCGAATCAAAATTGCCCAAAATAGCCGTTTTAAAAATAAAATAAACTGTCAAAATTATGTCAATTATCCGTCGGATATACTTATAGACTGTAAGTATATCCAATGGATAATGTTTAGTACTTTTAACGGCTAAGATGTAGACAATTCGATGGATGAGAATAGAGCAATTATCTATCGGGTTTAAAATAATCCAGAAAAAGTAATTGATTTTAACGAGGCTATTTTATTTTGACGGATGATCAAACTTGATGGATAATGAACATCCGTCGAGATGTAAATTTTGACTTAACCAAAATTTCATCTAAAATAGAAAAATCAATTAAGAAACTGGTTGCATTACAACTTGCAAAATTATTTGAAATGATTTAAGAATAATTAAGCATACCTAACTCACTTACCAACCTAGATAAGGTGGATTCATCAAGTGGCTTGGTAAAG